>NC_069505.1:386418985-386695386 GCF_027579735.1 Bombina bombina
TCAACTCTCTGTCCCTATACTACTAACTCCTTAAGGTGCTACAGTGTCCCTGTTACCTACTCACCCACTCTGCACACATTCAGGGAGGGGTTTCTATAAGAAACACCACATTTTGACCCAACAGCCACTTTATCTACAGTGGAGGGTTATAATGGGAGTCACACTTATATTGCAGCAATGAGGCTGAGCCAGTCAAGAATGCAGGACAGCTAACCGGCCAATTATCCCTAGTAAACTAACTGGTATTTATAGTTCTCAATCCAGGACATTTTTAACTTAGGGAGGCTTCAAACAGTTTTCTTTCACCCCTATATCAGAGCAACATTAAACTTGTTGAACTGGTCATTTTCATCTGAGACAACAGACAGTAAAAGATGTTTTGTGATCCAGAAGTTTAAATATTATATCTCCCAGCATGCCTTTCTCCAGAACTGCCAACTAATTTGCATAGTCGGTAAAGTCAGACAAAGTTACATTACAGCAAGTGAATAGTAATATGTTACAGTGGTTTTCCATGTATCTGCAATTGCAGTGTAAAAATATTGTCTTGTTTCATGAGAAGACATAGGAACAGCAATGATTTAAGACTAAACAGACTAAGAATGGAAAAAAGACAATTGTTTCAAACAATAATAGATATTACTTCTAATTAAGATGCTTAATCTTTATAAAATAGATTTTATTTCTGGTAGTGCATTATTTTGCTTGGGGGGGGGGTTGATCATAAAGTTGCTGAGATAGAAAGGTTTACATTTGAAATAAAAAGCCACATAAACAAAACCATCTGTACAGATGTGTAATTAGGCCATGTGAGAACAGACCTGCCATGTTTGTTTATGGAAATGCACTTTTATACCATTTCTATAAGAGATTATTATCTTGTTACTTCTTTAACATACCATATTCATCACAGTCACATTTATTTAGCCTTGTACTAATGAGTTTGTATACAGGGCATGTACCTTTATCCAAGGGCCCCATCACCAGAATAGGTGTCTGCCGCCCCTCATCTAATAATAGATCTTCTAGTTAAGGGGCTTTTCAAGTGTTTTGCCTTTTCTGTTGATGTGCTGCCCTAGGCACTGGTAATATATTGAGACTTTCCATGTATTGTTTTTTTTCTGCAGTTATACAGCTCTAGGCACTAGTAATGTGTTCAGACGTTGTAGGTTATTGGTGTTTAAGGCACTGGTAATATTTTTGTGGAACTTTAGGCAATGTGTTGTGTGCCAGATGAAGAAATAACAGAGACCAGACCAAATATCCAAACAATGGCTAACCCTTCACAGGCTGATCTCTAATTCACTGCTAGCAGAACTTCCCTTACAGACAAAGGGAAAGTGAAGCTCTTGCTAAGTGTAACAGCTAATATAATCGGAACATTCCTAGATAGGAGAAATAGATCTGATAAGTCATTATTAATCACACCACCCAGCTCCTCCAATAGCAGGTGCAATGGGAAGGGGAGCAAACAATCACAATAACGCTAGTGTCATTATTGGCACCTCACTTGTAATCCTGCTCTTATTTGCACATTTCTTTCATGTTGGTTGAGTTGTTAGGCAAAATACAGACAAAGAAGAGTTTTATTTCTCTTAGAAAAATTAAGTCTTGTTTATTACATTTCATGTGAGTTACCTGCAGACAAGACTATGTGACATTACAAATATTATTTAAAGATAAATGAGGTTTCTACCAGTATAAATTAGACTTGTGCGCAGCAGAAAAATTAGTTTTGGATGTTTTAGAATTTCGTTTTAGGATCGATTCAAATTCGGATACATTCAAATGCATTTGTTTCTAATTCATTCGGATTAAAATAAATTTGGATGTATTTGGTTCGGATTCGATTTGTAAATTCGGAAGTTCGGTATGTGTTAGTTTGGATGTGCTGTGTATTAGATTAGTATTATGTACTGTAATATTAGGTGTAACTCATAGCAGAGTGATATAACCTAATATACTGTAAACTACTAGTGTAATCGTGGTTAGTCCATGGCCATCCGAATGCAACAAATAAATCCAAACTAATTTGAATTTATTATTTATTTGAATTTTTATTTATTTGAATTTTATTATTTATTTATTTATTGGGATCTTTCTAACGCCGGTATTTAGAGTCGTGGCTGAAGTGAGCGTTAGAAATCTAACGACAAAATTCCAGCCACAGAAAAAAAAAAGAGTTAAGAGCTTTATGGGCTAACGCCGGTTTATAAAGCTCTTAACTACTGTGCTCTAAAGTACACTAACACCCATAAACTACCTATGTACCCCTAAACCGAGGCCCCCCCACATCGCCGCCACTCTATTAAATTTTTTTAACCCCTAATCTGCCGACCGCACACCGCCACCACCTACGTTATCCCTATGTACCCCTAAATCTGCTGCCCCTAATACGGCCGACACCTACATAATATTTATTAACCCCTAATCTGCCGCCCCCGCTATCGCTGACACCTGCATATTTTTTTTAACCCCTAATCTGCCGCTCCGTACACCGCTGCAACCTACATTATACCTATGTACCCCTAATCTGCTGCCCCTAACACAGCCGACCCCTATATTATATTTATTAACCCCTAATCTGCCGCCCCCAACGTCGCCTCCACCTACCTACAATTATTAACCCCTAATCTGCCGACCGGACCACACCACTACTATAATAAATGTATTAACCCCTAAAGCTAAGCTCTACTGCGAGCTCAATCTGATTGGCTGATCGGATCAGCCAATCGGACTGAACTTGAATCTGATTGGCTGATTTCATCATCCAATCAGAATTTTCCTACCTTAATTCCGATTGGCTGATAGAATCCTATCAGCCAATCGGAATTCGAGGGACGCCATCTTGGATGACGTCCCTTAAAGGAACCGTCATTTGTCGGGAAGTCGTCGGTGAAGATGGATGTTCCGCGTCGGCGGGATGAACTACATGGATCCGGAAGAAAGAAGATTGAAGATGCCGCTTGATAGAAGACTTCAGTCGGATCATGGACCTCTTCAGCTCCCGCTTGGATGAAGACTTTAGCCGGATCATGGACATCTTCAGCCCCCCGCTTGGGCTTGGATCAAGACATCGGAGGCTCTTCTGGATCAAATTGTGAACCCGGGGTGGTGAAGACAAGGTAGGGAGATCTTCAGGGGCTTAGTGTTAGGTTTATTTAAGGGGGGTTTGGGTTAGATTAGGGGTATGTGGGTGGTGGGTTGTAATGTTGGGGGGGGGCATTGTATGTTTTTTCTCCTGTTAAGTGTAGTCAGTCCACGGGTCATCCATTACTTATGGGATTATCTCCTCCCTAACAGGAAGTGCAAGAGGATCACCCAAGCAGAGCTGCTATATAGCTCCTCCCCTCTACGTCATACCCAGTCATTCTCTTGCACCTAACTAATAGATAGGACGTGTGAGAGGACTGTGGTTGTTAAACTTAGTTTTTATTTCTTCAATCAAAAGTTTGTTATTTTAAATAGCACCGGAGTGTGTTGTTTTTTCTCAGGCAGCATTAGAAGAAGAATCTACCTGAGTTTGTGTATGATCTTAGCGGTCGTAACTAAGATCCACTTGCTGTTCTCGGCCATTCTGAGGAGTGAGGTAACTTCAGAACAGGGGACAGCAGGCAGGGTTCACCTGCAAGGAGGTATGTTGCAGTATATTATTTTCTAAGGAATGGAATTGACTGAGAAAATACTGCTAATACCGATGTAATGTAAGTGCAGCCTTAAATGCAGTAGTAGCGACTGGTATCAGGCTGATATGTATGTATGTTTACACTGAGGTATTTCTGGGGAATGGAACTTCACTAAGAAAATACTGTATACATTTAAGTTATATTTGAGCCTCCACTGCAGTGAAAGCGACTAGCAGCAGGCTTATTAATAACATTTCATAATTTTATTTTTAAAACGTTTACTGGCATGTTAATCGTTTTTTTCTGAGGTACTTGGTGATAAAACTTTATGGGCATGATTTTTACCACATGGCTGTCGTTTGTTTCTGAATAAAATCAGTTTACTGAGCTTCCCCACTGTTGTATGATGAGTGGGAGGGGCCTATTTTAGCGCTTTATTGCACAGTAAAAATTCAGTCACAGTCTTCCTATTTCTTCCTCCATGATCCAGGACGTCTCTACAGAGCCCAGGGGTCTCCAAAACTAGTTTTGAGGGAGGTAATCACTCACAGCAGACCTGTGAGAGTGTGTTTTGACTGTGATAAAAACGTTTATATTAAATTGTTATCCGTTTTTGGGTACTAAGGGGTTAATCATCCATTTGCTGGTGGGTGCAATCCTTTGCTAACTTAATGCATTTACTGTGAAAATTTGGTTGCTATAACTAATTTAGTTCATTGTTATTTCAACTGTGACAGTTTTTTTGTGCTTCTTAAAGGCACAGTAACGTTTTCTATATTGCTTGTAAATTTATTTGAAAAGTATTTTCCAAGCTTGCTAGTCTCATTGCTAGTTTGTTTAAACATGTCTGACACAGATGAATCTCTTTGTTCAATATGTTTAAAGGCCAATGTGGAGCCCAATAGAAATGTGTGTACTAATTGCATTGATGCTACTTTAAATAAAAGCCATTCTGTACATGTAAAGAAAATTTCACCAGACAACGAGGGGGAAGTTATGCCGACTAACTCTCCTCACGTGTCAGTACCTTCGCCTCCCGCTCAGGAGGTGCGTGATATTGTGGCGCCAAGTACATCAGGGCGGCCCTTACAAATCACTTTGCAAGACATGGCTAATGTTATGACTGAAGTACTATCTAAATTGCCAGAATTTAGGGGTAAACGAGATCACTCTGGGGTAAGAACAGAGTGCGCTGATAATAATAGAGCCATGTCTGATACTGCGTCACAATTTGCAGAACATGAGGACGGAGAGCTTCATTCTGTGGGTGACGGATCTGATCCAAGTAAACTGGATTCAGACATTTCAAATTTTAAATTTAAGCTTGAGAACCTCCGTGTATTACTAGGGGAGGTATTAGCGGCTCTGAATGATTGTAACACGGTTGCAATTCCAGAGAAATTATGTAGGCTGGATAGATACTATGCGGTACCGGTGTGTACTGACGTTTTTCCTATACCTAAGAGGCTTACAGAGATTATTAACAAGGAGTGGGATAGACCCGGTGTGCCTTTTTCACCCCCTCCTATATTTAGAAAAATGTTTCCAATAGACGCCACCACACGGGACTTATGGCAGACGGTCCCTAAGGTGGAGGGAGCAGTTTCTACTCTGGCTAAGCGCACCACTATCCCGGTGGAGGATAGCTGTGCTTTTTCAGATCCAATGGATAAAAAGTTAGAGGGTTACCTTAAGAAAATGTTTGTTCAACAAGGTTTTATATTACAACCCCTTGCATGCATTGCACCTGTCACGGCTGCGGCGGCATTCTGGTTTGAGTCTCTGGAAGAGACCATTAGCTCAGCTCCATTGGATGAGATTATAGACAAGCTTAAAGTCCTTAAGCTAGCTAATTCATTTATTTCTGATGCCGTAGTACACTTAACTAAACTTACGGCTAAGAACTCCGGATTCGCCATTCAAGCGCGTAGAGCGCTGTGGCTTAAATCCTGGTCAGCCGATGTGACTTCTAAATCTAAATTGCTTAACATACCTTTCAAAGGGCAGACATTATTCGGGCCCGGTTTGAAAGAAATTATTGCTGACATTACTGGAGGTAAGGGCCATGCCCTGCCTCAAGACAGGGCCAAACCAAAGGCTAAACAGTCTAATTTTCGTGCCTTTCGTAACTTCAAGGCAGGAGCAGCATCAACTTCCTCCGCTCCAAGACAGGAAGGAACTGTTGCTCGCTACAGACAGGGCTGGAAACCTAACCAGTCCTGGAACAAGGGCAAGCAGGCCAGAAAGCCTGCTGCTGCCCCTAAGACAGCATGAAGTGAGGGCCCCCGATCCGGAAACGGATCTAGTGGGGGGCAGACTTTCTCTCTTCGCCCAGGCTTGGGCAAGAGATGTCCAGTATCCCTGGGCATTAGAGATCGTATCTCAGGGATATCTTCTGGACTTCAAAGCTTCTCCTCCAAAAGGGAGATTTCATCTTTCAAGGTTGTCAGCAAACCAGATAAAGAAAGAGGCTTTTCTACGCTGTGTACAAGACCTTTTACTAATGGGAGTGATCCACCCAGTTCCGCGGTCGGAACATGGACAAGGGTTTTACTCAAATCTGTTTGTGGTTCCCAAAAAAGAGGGAACCTTCAGACGAAACTTGGACTTAAAGATCCTAAACAAATTCCTAAGAGTTCCATCGTTCAAAATGGAAACTATTCGGACCATCTTACCTATAATCCAAAAGGGTCAGTACATGACCACAGTGGATTTAAAGGATGCCTACCTTCACATACCAATTCACAAGGATCATTACCGGTATCTAAGGTTTGCCTTCCTAAACAGGCATTACCAGTTTGTAGCTCTTCCCTTCGGGTTAGCTACAGCTCCAAGAATCTTTACAAAGGTTCTGGGCTCTCTTCTGGCAGTACTAAGACCTCGAGGAATAGCGGTAGCTCCATACCTAGACGACATTCTGATACAAGCGTCAAGTTTCCAAACTGCCAAGTCTCATACAGAGTTAGTTCTGGCATTTCTAAGGTCGCATGGGTGGAAGGTGAACGTAGAAAAGAGTTCTCTATTGCCACTCACAAGAGTTCCCTTCTTGGGGACTCTTATAGATTCTGTAGAAATGAAAATTTACCTGACAGAGGACAGGTTATCAAAACTTTTAAATGCTTGCCGTGTCCTTCATTCCATTCAACACCCATCAGTGGCTCAATGCATGGAGGTAATCGGCTTAATGGTAGCGGCAATGGACATAGTACCTTTTGCACGCCTACATCTCAGACCGCTGCAATTGTGCATGCTAAGTCAGTGGAATGGGGATTACTCAGATTTGTCTCCTATGCTAAATCTGGATCAAGAGACCAGAGATTCTCTTCTATGGTGGCTTTCTCGGCCACATCTGTCCAGGGGGATGCCCTTCAGCAGGCCAGATTGGACGATTGTAACAACAGACGCCAGCCGGTTGGGACGCTGTCTGGAATTCCCTGAAGGCTCAGGGATCATGGACTCAGGAGGAGAGACTCCTTCCAATAAACATTCTGGAATTAAGAGCAGTTTTCAATGCCCTTCTGGCTTGGCCTCAGTTAGCAACTCTGAGGTTCATCAGGTTTCAGTCGGACAACATCACGACTGTGGCTTACATCAACCATTAGGGAGGGACAAGGAGTTCCCTAGCGATGATGGAGGTCTCAAAGATAATTCGCTGGGCAGAGTCTCACTCTTGCCACCTGTCAGCGATCCACATCCCAGGCGTGGAGAACTGGGAGGCGGATTTCCTAAGTCGCCAGACTTTTCATCCGGGGGAGTGGGAACTTCATCCGGAGGTGTTTGCCCAACTACTTCAGCATTGAGGCAAACCAGATCTGGATCTCATGGCGTCTCGCCAGAATGCCAAGCTTCCTTGTTACGGATCCAGGTCCAGGGACCCGGGAGCGGTACTGATAGATGCTCTGACAGCACCTTGGGTTTTCAACATGGCTTATGTGTTTCCACCCTTCCCGATGCTTCCTCGATTGATTGCCAGGATCAAACAGGAGAGAGCATCGATAATTCTAATAGCGCCGGCGTGGCCACGCAGGACCTGGTATGCAGATCTAGTGGACATGTCGTCCTGTCCACCTTGGTCTCTGCCTCTGAGACAGGACCTTCTGATTCAGGGTCCTTTCAAACATCCAAATCTAATTTCTCTGAGGCTGACTGCATGGAGATTGAACGCTTGATTCTATCAAAGCGGGGATTCTCGGAGTCAGTGATTGATACCTTAATACAGGCTAGGAAACCTGTTACCAGGAAAATTTACCATAAAATATGGCGTAAATACTTACATTGGTGCGAATCCAAGTGATACTCATGGAGTAAGGTTAGGATTCCTAGGATATTGTCTTTTCTACAAGAAGGTTTAGAAAAGGGTTTATCTGCTAGTTCGTTAAAGGGACAGATCTCAGCTCTGTCTATCCTTTTACACAAACGTCTGTCAGAAGTTCCAGACGTTCAGGCTTTTTGTCAGGCTTTGGCTAGGATTAAGCCTGTGTTTAAGACTGTTGCTCCGCCATGGAGCTTAAACGTAGTTCTTAACATTCTGCAAGGTGTTCCGTTTGAACCCCTTCATTCCATTGATATCAAGCTGTTATCTTGGAAAGTTCTGTTTTTAATGGCTATTTCCTCGGCTCGAAGAGTCTCTGAGTTATCGGCCTTACATTGTGATTCTCCTTATCTGATTTTTCATTCAGACAAGGTAGTTCTGCGTACTAAACCTGGGTTCTTACCTAAGGTAGTCACTAACAGGAATATCAATCAAGAGATTGTTGTTCCATTATTGTGCCCTAACCCTTCTTCAAAGAAGGAACGACTTCTGCACAAAAATTTTATTTGCAGGCAACTAAGGATTTTCGTCAAACTTCTTCCCTGTTTGTTGTTTATTCTGGACAAAGGAGAGGTCAAAAAGCTTCGGCTACCTCTCTCTCTTTTTGGCTTCGTAGCATAATACGTTTAGCATATGAGACTGCTGGACAGCAGCCTCCTGAAAGGATTACAGCTCATTCTACTAGAGCTGTGGCTTCCACTTGGGCCTTTAAGAATGAGGCCTCTGTTGAACAGATTTGCAAGGCTGCAACTTGGTCTTCACTTCATACTTTTTCAAAATTTTACAAATTTGACACTTTTGCTTCTTCGGAGGCTGTTTTTGGGAGAAAGGTTCTACAGGCAGTGGTTCCTTCCGTGTAAAGATCCTGCCTTTCCCTCCCGTCATCCGTGTACATTTAGCTTTGGTATTGGTATCCCATAAGTAATGGATGACCCGTGGACTGACTACACTTAACAGGAGAAAACATAATTTATGCTTACCTGATAAATTCCTTTCTCCTGTAGTGTAGTCAGTCCACGGCCCTCCCTGTTGTTTACGGCAGGTCTAAAATTTTTTATCTTAAACTCCAGTCACCACTGCACCCTATAGTTTCTCCTTTCTCGTTTGGTTTCGGTCGAATGACTGGGTATGACGTAGAGGGAAGGAGCTATATAGCAGCTCTGCTTGGGTGATCCTCTTGCACTTCCTGTTAGGGAGGAGATATAATCCCATAAGTAATGGATGACCCGCGGACTGACTACACTACAGGAGAAAGGAATTTATCAGGTAAGCATAAATTATGTTTTTTTTTACAGGCAAAAGAGCTGAATTCTTTGGGGCATGCCCCGCAAAGGGCCCTTTTCAGGGCTGGTAAGGTAAAAGAGCTTTTCTATTTTAATTTTAGAATAGGGTAGGGCATTTTTTTTATTTTGGGGGTCTTTGTTATTTTATTACGGGTCTTAGAGTAGGTGTAATTAGTTTAAAATTGTTGTAATATTTTTCTAATGCTTGTAAATATTTTTTTATTTTTTGTAACTTAGTTCTTTTTTATTTTTTGTACTTTAGTTAGTTTATTTCATTGTATTTATTTTTAGGTATTGTATTTAATTAATTTATTGATAGTGTAGTGTTAGGTTTAATTGTAGATAATTGTAGGTAGTTTATTTAATTTATTGATAGTGTAGTGTTAGGTTTAATTGTAACTTAGGTTAGGATTTATTTTACAGGTAATTTTGTAATTATTTTAACTAGGTAGCTATTAAATAGTTATTAACTATTTAATAGCTATTGTACCTGGTTAAAATAATTACAAAGTTGCCTGTAAAATAAATATTAATCCTAAAATAGCTACAATATAATTATAATTTATATTGTAGCTATATTAGGATTTATTTTACAGGTAAATATTTAGCTTTAAATAGGAATAATTTATTTAATAAGAGTTAATTTATTTCGTTAGATTTAAATTATATTTAACTTAGGGGGGTGTTAGTGTTAGGGTTAGACTTAGCTTTAGGGGTTAATACATTTATTAGAGTAGCGGTGCGGTCCAGTCGGCAGATTAGGGGTTAATAATTGTAGGTAGGTGGAGGCAACGTTGGGGGCGGCAGATTAGGGGTTAATAAATATAATATAGGGGTCGGCGGTGTTAGGGGCAGCAGATTAGGGGTACATAGGGATAACGTAGGTTGCGGCGGTGTACAGAGCGGCAGATTAGGGGTTAATAATAATATGCAGGGGTCAGCGATAGCGGGGCGGCAGATTAGGGGTTAATAAGTGTAAGGTTAGGGGTGTTTAGACTCGGGGTACATGTTAGGGTGTTAGGTGCAGACTTAGGAAGTGTTTCCCCATAGGAAACAATGGGGATGCGTTAGGAGCTGAACGCTGCTTTTTTGCAGGTGTTAGTTTTTTTTTCAGCTCAAACAGCCCCATTGTTTCCTATGAGGGAATCGTGCACGAGCACGTTTTTGAAGCTGGCCACGTCCGTAAGCACCGCTGGTATCGAGAGTTGCAGTGGCGGTAAATATGCTCTACGCTCCCTTTTTTGGAGCCTAACGCAGCCCTTCTGTGAACTCTAAATACCAGCGGTATTTAAAAGGTGCGGGGAAAAAAAAGCATGCGTAGCTAACGCACCCCTTTGGCCGCAGAACTCTAAATCTAGCCGTTAGGGTTTATTTTATAGGTAAGTATTCAGTTTTAAAAAGGAATAATTTAGTTAATGATAGTAATTTTATTTAGATTTATTTGAATTATATTTAAGTTAGGGGGGTTAGGGTTAGACTTAGGTTTAGGGGTTAATACATTTAGAATAGTGGTTTGGACGTTGGGGACGGCAGATTAAGGGTTAATAAGTGTAGGTAGGTTAAGGAGACATTGGGGCGGCAGATTAGGGGTTTAATAAATATAATGTAGGTGTCGGCGATGTTGGGGGCAGCAGATTAGGGGTTATTAAATATAATGTAGGTGGCGGCGATGTTGGGGGCAGCAGATTAGGGGTTAATAAATATAATGTAGGTGGCGGCGATGTCCGGAGCGGCAGATTAGGGGTTAATAAGTATAATGTAGGTGTCTGCAATGTTGGGGGCGGCAGATTAGGGATTAATAAGTGTAAGATTAGGGGTGTTTAGACTTGGGGTTCATGTTAGGGTGTTAGGTGTAAATATAACTTTAGTTTCCCCATCGGAATCAATGGGGCTGCCTTACGACCAGCTCACCCCTGATTTAAGCAGCGCTGGTATTGGAGTGTGGTATGGAGCTCAATTTTGCTCTACGCTCACTTCTTGCCTGTTAACGCCGGGTTTGTAAAAACCTGTAATACCAGCACTGTAGGTAAGTGAGCGGTGAGAATAAACTGCACGTTAGCACCGCACAGCTCATAACGCAAAACTCGTAATCTGGCCGTTTGTTATTTTTGTAAGGTTAGGTTTTTGGTTTTCAGTAATCTTAGGGTTGTTTTATTCTCTGCAAGGGTATTTTTTTTATATTTTCTGTAATCTTAGTTTTGTTTTTTCAGTAATCTTAGGGTTTTTTATTTTATGTAATGTTTGGGTTTTTTGTAATGCAGGTTTTTTTTGTTTGTAATTTTTGAATGCTTTTTAGGTAGTTAGTATATTTTTAATTTTATTTCAGTGTATTTTAATTGGGGTTAAGTTAGGGGGTGTCAGGTTACGGGGCTTTGTTTTTAGTTTAATGCTTTGTGCTGTGGGGGTAAGAGGATTAGGGGTTAATAGGTTAATTGGGTGTTTGCATTGTGGGGGCTGGCAGATTAGGGGCTAATAGGTTAATTGGGTGTTTGCATTGTGGGGGGTTGGCGGATTAGGGGTTAACAAGTTAATTAGGTGTTTGCGATGTTGGGGGATGGCGGTTTAGGGGTTTATATGTTTTATTAGTGATTGCGATGTATGGGGATGGTGGTTTAGGGGTTAATAAATTTTATTAGTGATTGCGATGTATGGGGATGGCGGTTTAGGAGTTAATATGTTTATTTAGTATTTGTGATGTGGGGGATGGTTTTAAATGTTGTTTTAACATTTGGGTTAAAAAAAATTCCGGTTGTAAAATTCCAGTGTAAAAATATTGTCTTGTTTCATGATAAGACATAGGAACAGCAATGATTTAAGACTAAACAGACTAAGGCCTAGATTTGGAGTTCGGCGGTAGCCGTCAAAACCAGCGTTAGAGGCTCCTAACGCTGGTTTTGGCCGCCCGCTGGTATTTGGAGTCAGTGATTAAAGGGTCTAACGCTCACTTTTCAGCCGCGACTTTTCCATACCGCAGATCCCCCTACGCCATTTGCGTAGCCTATCTTTTCAATGGGATCTTTCTAACGCTGGTATTTAGAGTCGTTTCTGAAGTGAGCGTTAGAGCTCTAACGACAAAATTCCAGCCGCCTGAAAATAGCAGGAGTTAAGAGCTTTCTGGCTAACGCCGGTTCATAAAGCTCTTAACTACTGTACCCTAAAGTACACTAACACCCATAAACTACCTATGTACCCCTAAACCGAGGCCCCCCCCACATCGCCGCCACTCGATTTAAATTTTTAACCCCTAATCTGCCGACCGCCACCTACGTTATACTTATGTACCCCTAATCTGCTGCCCCTAACCCCGCCGACCCCTATATTATATTTCTTAACCCCTAACTTGCCCCCCACAACGTCGCCGCAAGCTACTTAAAATAATTAACCCCTAATCTTCCGACCGCAAATCGCCGCCACCTACGTTATCCCTATGTACCCCTAATCTGCTACCCCTAGCATCGCCGACCCCTATATTATATTTATTAACCCCTAATCTGCCCCCCTCAACGTCGCCGACACCTGCCTACACTTATTAACCCCTAATCTGCCGAGCGGACCTGAGCGCTACTATAATAAAGTTATGAACCCCTAACCCGCCTCACTAACCCTATCATAAATAGTATTAACCCCTAATCTGCCCTCCCTAACATCGCCGACACCTAACTTCAATTATTAACCCCTAATCTGCCGACCGGAGCTCACCGCTATTCTAATAAATGTATTAACCCCTAAAGCTAAGTCTAACCCTAACACTAACACCCCCCTAAGTTAAATATAATTTACATCTAACGAAATAAATTAACTCTTATTAAATAAATGATTCCTATTTAAAGCTAAATACTTACCTGTAAAATACATCCTAATATAGCTACAATATAAATTATAATTATATTATAGCTATTTTAGGATTAATATTTATTTTACAGGTAACTTTGTAATTATTTTAACCAGGTACAATAGCTATTAAATAGTTAAGAACTATTTAATAGTTACCTAGTTAAAATAATAACAAAATTACCTGTAAAATAAGTCCTAACCTAAGATATAATTAAACCTAACACTACCCTATCAATAAAATAATTAAATAAACTACCTACAATTACCTACAATTAGCCTAACACTACACTATCAATAAATTAATTAAATACAATTCCTACAAATAAATACAATTAAATAAACTAGCTAAAGTACAAAAAATAAAAAAGATCTAAGTTACAGAAAATAAAAAAATATTTACAAACATAATAAAAATATTACAACAATTTTAAACTAATTACACCTACTCTAAGCCCCCTAATAAAATAACAAAGCCCCCCAAAATAAAAAATTCCCTACCCTATTCTAAATTAAAAAAGTTACAAGCTCTTTTACCTTACCAGCCCTGAACAGGGCCCTTTGCGGGGCATGCCCCAAGAATTTCAGCTCTTTTGCCTGTAAAAGAATAAATACAATACCCCCCCCCCCAACATTACAACCCACCACCCACATACCCCTAATCTAACCCAAACCCCCCTTAAATAAACCTAACACTAAGCCCCTGAAGATCTTCCTACCTTGTCTTCACCATACCAGGTTCACCGATCCGTCCTGAAGAGCTCCTCCGATGTCCTGATCCAAGCCCAAGCGGGGGCTGAAGAGGTCCATGATCCGGTCAAAGTCTTCATCCAAGCGGGGCAGAAGAGGATCTTCCATCCGATTGAAGTCATCATCCAGGCGGCATCTTCGATCTTCTTCCATCCGGAGCGAAGCGGCAGGATCCTGAAGACATCCAGCGCGGAACATCCATCCGGACCGACGACTGAACGACGAATGACTGTTCCTTTAAGGGACGTCATCCAAGATGGCGTCCCTCGAATTCCGATTGGCTGATAGGATTCTATCAGCCAATCGGAATTAAGGTAGGAATTTTCTGATGGGCTGATGGAATCAGCCAATCAGAATCAAGTTCAATCCGATTGGCTGATCCAATCAGCCAATCAGATTGAGCTCGCATTCTATTGGCTGTTCCGAACAGCCAATAGAATGCGAGCTCAATCTGATTGGCTGATTGGATCAGGCCAATCGGATTGAACTAGATTCTGATTGGCTGATTCCATCAGCCAATCAGAAAATTCCTACCTTAATTCCGATTGGCTGATAGAATCCTATCAGCCAATCAGAATTCGAGGGACGCCATCTTGGATGACGTCCCTTAAAGGAACAGTCATTCGTCGTTCAGTCGTCGGTCCGGATGGATGTTCCGCGCTGGATGTCTTCAGGATCCTGCCGCTTCGCTCCGGATGGAAGAAGATCGAAGATGCCGCCTGGATGATGACTTCAATCGGATGGAAGATCCTCTTCTGCCCCGCTTGGATGAAGACTTTGACCGGATCATGGACCTCTTCAGCCCCCGCTTGGGCTTGGATCAGGACATCGGAGGAGCTCTTCAGGACGGATCGGTGAACCTGGTATGGTGAAGACAAGGTAGGAAGATCTTCAGGGGCTTAGTGTTAGGTTTATTTAAGGGGGGTTTGGGTTAGATTAGGGGTATGTGGGTGGTGGGTTGTAATGTTGGGGGGGGGGGTATTGTATTTATTCTTTTACAGGCAAAAGAGCTGAAATTCTTGGGGCATGCCCCGCAAAGGGCCCTGTTCAGGGCTGGTAAGGTAAAAGAGCTTGTAACTTTTTTAATTTAGAATAGGGTAGGGAATTTTTTATTTTGGGGGGCTTTGTTATTTTATTAGGGGGCTTAGAGTAGGTGTAATTAGTTTAAAATTGTTGTAATATTTTTATTATGTTTGTAAATATTTTTTTATTTTCTGTAACTTAGATCTTTTTTATTTTTTGTACTTTAGCTAGTTTATTTAATTGTATTTATTTGTAGGAATTGTGTTTAATTAATTTATTGATAGTGTAGTGTTAGGTTAATTGTAGGTAATTGTAGGTAGTTTATTTAATTATTTTATTGATAGGGTAGTGTTAGGTTTAATTATATCTTAGGTTAGGACTTATTTTACAGGTAATTTTGTTATTATTTTAACTAGGTAACTATTAAATAGTTCTTAACTATTTAATAGCTATTGTACCTGGTTAAAATAATTACAAAGTTACCTGTAAAATAAATATTAATCCTATAATAGCTATAATATAATTATAATTTATATTGTAGCTATATTAGGATGTATTTTACAGGTAAGTATTTAGCTTTAAATAGGAATCATTTATTTAATAAGAGTTAATTTATTTCGTTAGATAAAAATTATATTTAACTTAGGGGGGTGTTAGTGTTAGGGTTAGACTTAGCTTTAGGGGTTAATACATTTATTAGAATAGCGGTGAGCTCCGGTCGGCAGATTAGGGGTTAATAATTGAAGTTAGGTGTCGGCGATGTTAGGGAGGGCAGATTAGGGGTTAATACTATTTATGATAGGGTTAGTGAGGCGGATTAGGGGTTAATAACTTTATTATAGTAGCGCTCAGGTACGCTCGGCAGATTAGGGGTTAATAAGTGTAGGCAGGTGTCGGCGACGTTGAGGGGGGCAGATTAGGGGTTAATAAATATAATATAGGGGTCGGCGATGTTAGGGCAGCAGATTAGGGGTACATAGGGATAACGTAGGTTGCGGCGGTTTACGGAGCGGCAGATTAGGGGTTTAAAAAAATATGCAGGGGTCAGCGATAGCGGGGGCGGCAGATTAGGGGTTAATAAGTGTAAGGTTAGGGGTGTTTAGACTCGGGGTACATGTTAGAGTGTTAGGTGCAGACGTAGGAAGTGTTTCCCCATAGGAAACAATGGGGCTGCGTTAGGAGCTGAACGCTGCTTTTTTGCAGGTGTTAGGTTTTTTTTCAGCTCAAACAGCCCCATTGTTTCCTATGGGGGAATCGTGCACGAGCACGTTTTTGAGGCCTGGCCGCGTCCGTAAGCAACTCTGGTATCGAGAGTTGCATTTGCGGTAAAAATGCTCTACGCTCCTTTTTTGGAGCCTAACGCAGCATTTGATTAAACTCTCGATACCAGAGTTAATTTTATGGTGCGGCCAGAAAAAAGCCCGCGGAGCGTTAGCAGCCCTTTTACCGCCGAACTCCAAATCTAGGCCTCAGAATGGAAAAAGGCAATTGTTTCAAACAATAATAGATCTTACTTCTAATTAAGAGGCTTAATCTTTATAAAATAGATTTTATTTCTGGTAGTGCATTATTTTGCTTGGGGGGGGGTGATCATAAAGTTGCTGAGATAGAAAGGTTTACATCTGAAATAAAAAGCCACATAAACAAAACCATCTGTACAGATGTTTAATTAGGCCATGTGAGAACAGACCTGCCATGTTTGTTTAGGGAAATGCCCTTTTATACCATTTCTATAAGAGATTATTATCTTGTTACTTCTTTAACATACCATATTCATCACAGTCACATTTATTTAGCCTTGTACTAATGAGTTTGTATACAGGGCATGTACCTTTATCCAAGGGCCCCATCACCAGAATAGCTGTCTGTCGCCCCTCATCTAATAATAGATCTTCTAGTTAAGGGGCTTTTCAAGTGTTTTGCCTTTTCTGTAGATGTGCTGCCCTAGGCACTGGTAATATATTGAGACTTTTCATGTATTGTTTTTTTTTCTGTAGTTATACAGCTCTAGGCACTAGTAATTTGTTCAGACGTTGTAGGTTATTGGTGTTTAAGGCACTGGTAATATTTTTGTGGAACTTCAGCCAATGTGTTGTGTGCCAGATGAAGAAATAACAGAGACCAGACCAAATATCCAAACAATGGCTAACCCTTCACAGGCTGATCTCTAATTCACTGCTAGCAGAACTTCCCTTACAGACAAAGGGAAAGTGAAGCTCTTGCTAAGTGTAACAGCTAATATAATCAGAACATTCCTAGATAGGAGAAATAGATCTGATAAGTCATTATTAATCACACCACCCAGCTCCTCCAATAGCAGGTGCAATGGGAAGGGGAGCAAACAATCACAATAACGCTAGTGTCATTATTGGCACCTCACTTGTAATCCTGCTCTTATTTGCACATTTCTTTCATGTTGGTTGAGTTGTTAGGCAAAATACAGACAAAGAAGAGTTTTATTTCTCTTAGAAAAACTAAGGCCTAGATTTAGAGTTCTGCGGTAGCCGTCAAAACCAGCGTTAGAGGCTCCTAAAGCTGGTTTTTACCGCCCTCAGGTATTTGGAGTCAGTGATTAAAGGGTCTAACGCTCACTTTCCAGCCGCGACTTTTCCATACCGCAGATCCCCTTACGTCAATTGCGTATCCTATCTTTTCAATGGGATCTTTCTAACTCCGGTATTTAGAGTCGTGGCTGGAGTGAGCGTTAGAAATCTAACGACCAAACTCCAGCCGCAGAAAAAAGTCAGTAGTTAAGAGCTTTTTGGGCTAACGCCGGTTCATAAAGCTCTTAACTACTGTACTCTAAAGTACACTAACACCCATAAACTACCTATGCACCCCTAAACCGAGGCCCCCCCCACATCGCCGCCACTATAATAAATATTTTTAACCCCTAATCTGCCGACCGCCACCTACGTTATCCTTATGTACCCCTAATCTGCTGCCCCTAACACCGCCGACCCCTATATTATATTTATTAACCTCTAATCTGCCCCCCACAACGTCGCCGACACCTACCTACAATAATTAACCCCTATTCTGCCGACCGCAAAACGCCGCCACCTACGTTATCCCTATGAACCCCTAATCTGCTGCCCCTAACACCGCCGACCCCTATATTATATTTATTAACCCCTAATCTGCCCCCCACAACGTCGCCGCCACCTACCTACACTTATTAACCCCTAATCTGCCGAGAGGACCGCACCGCTACTATAATAAAGTTATTAACCCCTAATCCGCCTCACTCCCGCCTCAATAACCCTATAATAAATAGAATAAACCCCTAATCTGCCCTCCCTAACATCGCCGACACCTAACTTCAAACATTAACCCCTAATCTGCCGACCGGAGCTCACCGCTACTCTAATAAATTTTTTAACCCCTAAAGCTAATTCTAACCCTAACCCTAACACCCCCCTAAGTTAAATATAATTTTATTCTAACGAAATAAATTAACTATTATTAAATAACTTATTCCTATTTAAAGCTAAATACTTACCTGTAAAATAAACCCTAATATAGCTACAATATAAATTATAATTACATTGTAGCTATTTTAGGATTAATATTTATTTTACAGGCAACTTTGTATTTATTTTAACCAGGTACAATAGCTATTAAATAGTTAATAACTATTTAATAGTTACCTAGTTAAAATAATAACAAAATTACCTGTAAAATAAATCCTAACCTAAGTTACAATTAAACCTAACACTACACTAGCAATAAATTAATTAAATAAAATACCTACAATTACCTACAATTAAACCTAACACTACACTATCAATAAATTAATTAAATACAATTCCTACAAATAAATACATTTAAATAAACTAACTAAAGTACAAAAAATAAAAAAGAACTAAGTTACAAAAAAATAAAAAAATATTTACAAACATTAGAAAAAAATTACAACAATTTTAAACTAATTACACCTACTCTAAGCCCCCTAATAAAATAACAAAGACCCCCAAAATAAAAAAACGCCCTACCCTATTCTAAATTACAAAAGTTCAAAGCTCTTTCACCTTACCAGCCCTTAAAAGGGCCCTTTGCGGGGCATGCCCCAAAAAATTCAGCTCTTTTGCCTGTAAAAAAAAAAAAAAATACCCCCCCCAACATTACAACCCACCACCCACATACCCCTAATCTAACCCAAACCCCCCTTAAATAAACCTAACACTAAGCCCCTGAAGATCTTCCTACCTTATCTTCACCACGCTGGGTTCACCGATCGATCCAGAAGAGCTCCTCCGATGTCTTGATCCAAGCCCAAGCGGGGGGCTGAAGAGGTCCATGATCCGACTGAAGTCTTCATCCAAGCGGGAGCTGAAGAGGTCCATGATCCTGCTGAAGTCTTCATCCAAGCGGTAGCTGAAGAGGTCCATGATCCTGCTGAAGTCTTCATCCAAGCGGTAGCTGAAGAGGTCCATGATCCGGCTGAAGTCTTCATCCAAGCGGGAGCTGAAGAGGTCCATGATCCGGCTGAAGTCTTCTATCAAGCGGCATCTTCAATCTTCTTTCTTCCGGATTCCGGATGGAATCAGCCAATCAGAATCAAGTTCAATCCGATTGGCTGATCCGATCAGCCAATCAGATTGAGCTTGCATTCTATTGGCTGATCGGAACAGCCAATAGAATGCAAGCTCAATCTGATTGGCTGATTGGATCAGCCAATCGGATTGAACTTGATTCTGATTGGCTGATTCCATCAGCCAATCAGAATTTTCCTACCTTAATTCCGATTGGCTGATAGAATCCTATCAGCCAATCGGAATTCGAGGGACACCATCTTGGATGACGTCCCTTAAAGGAACCGTCATTCATCGGGAAGTCGTTGGTGAAGATGGATGTTCCGCGTCGGCGGGATGAACATGGATCCGGAAGAAAGAAGATTGAAGATGCCGCTTGATAGAAGACTTCAGCCGGATCATGGACCTCTTCAGCTCCCGCTTGGATGAAGACTTCAGCCGGATCATGGACCTCTTCAGCTCCCGCTTGGATGAAGACTTCAGTCGGATCATGGACCTCTTCAGCCCCCCGCTTGGGCTTGGATCAAGACATCGGAGGAGCTCTTCTGGATCGATCGGTGAACCCGGCGTGGTGAAGATAAGGTAGGAAGATCTTCAGGGGCTTAGTGTTAGGTTTATTTAAGGGGGGTTTGGGTTAGATTAGGGGTATGTGGGTGGTGGGTTGTAATGTTGGGGGGGTATTGTATGTTTTTTTTTACAGGCAAAAGAGCTGAATTTTTTGGGGCATGCCCCGCAAAGGGCCCTTTTAAGGGCTGGTAAGGTGAAAGAGCTTTGAACTTTTGTAATTTAGAATAGGGTAGGGCATTTTTTTATTTTGGGGGTCTTTGTTATTTTATTAGGGGGCTTAGAGTAGGTGTAATTAGTTTAAAATTGTTGTAATTTTTTTCTAATGTTTGTAAATATTTTTTTATTTTTTGTAACTTAGTTCTTTTTTATTTTTTGTACTTTAGTTAGTTTATTTAATTGTATTTATTTGTAGGAATTGTATTTAATTTATTTATTGATAGTGTAGTGTTACGTTTAATTGTAGATAATTGTAGGTATTTTATTTAATTAATTTATTGCTAGTGTAGTGTTAGGTTTAATTGTAACTTAGGTTAGGATTTATTTTACAGGTAATTTTGTTATTATTTTAACTAGGTAACTATTAAATAGTTCTTAACTATTTAATAGCTATTGTACCTGGTTAAAATAATTACAAAGTTGCCTGTAAAATAAATATTAATCCTAAAATAGCTACAATGTAATTATAATTTATATTGTAGCTATATTAGGGTTTATTTTACAGGTAAGTATTTAGCTTTAAATAGGAATAAGTTATTTAATAAGAGTTAATTTATTTAGTTAGAATAAAATTATATTTAACTTAGGGGGGTGTTAGGGTTAGGGTTAGAATTAGCTTTAGGGGTTAAAAAATTTATTAGAGTAGCGGTGAGCTCCGATCGGCAGATTAGGGATTAATACTTGAAGTTAGGTGTCGGCAATGTTAGGGAGGGCAGATTAGGGGTTAATACTATTTCTTATAGGGTTATTGAGGCGGGAGTGAGGCGGATTAGGGGTTAATACATTTATTATAGTAGCGCTCAGGTCCGGTCGGCAGATTAGGGGTTAATAATTGAAGTTAGGTGTCGGCGATGTTAGGGAGGGCAGATTAGGGGTTAATACTATTTATTATAGGGTTAGTGAGGCGGGAGTGAGGCGGATTAGGGGTTAATAACTTTATTATAATAGCGGCGCGGTCCGGTCGGCAGATTAGGGGTTAATAAGTGTAGGCAGGTGGAGGCGACGTTGTGGGGGGCAGATTAGGGGTTAATTAATATAATATAGGGGTCGGCGGTGTTAGGGGCAGCAGATTAGGGGTACATAGGGATAATGTAAGTAGCGGCGGTTTACGGAGCGGCAGATTAGGGGTTAAAAATAATATGCAGGGGTCAGCGATAGCGGGGGCGGCAGAATAGGGGTTAATAAGTGTAAGGCTAGGGGTGTTTAGACTCGGGGTACATGATAGGGTGTTAGGTGCAGACGTAGGAAGTGTTTCCCCATAGGAAACAATGGGGCTGCGTTAGGAGCTGAACGCGGCTTTTTTGCAGGTGTTAGATTTTTTTTCAGCTCAAACAGCCCCATTGTTTTCTATGGGGGAATCGTGCACGAGCACGTTTTTTAGGCTGGCCGCGTCCGTAAGCACCGCTGGTATCTAGAGTTGCAGTGGCGTTAAATTGTGCTCTACGCTCCCTTTTTGGAGCCTAACGCACTGAAAACCCTGCCATTCTGTAAACTCTAAATACCAGCGGTATTTAAAAGGTGCGGGGGGGAAAAAGCACGCGTAGCTAACGCACCCCTTTGGCCGCAAAACTCTAAATCTAGGCCTGAGTCTTGTTTGTTACATTTCATGTGAGTTACCTGCAGACAAGACTATGTGACATTACAAATATTATTTAAAGATAAATGAGGTTTCTACCAGTATAAATTAGACTTGTGCGCGGCAGAAAAATTAGTTTTGGATGTTTTAGAATTTCGTTTTAGGATCGATTCAAATTCGGATACATTCAAATGCATTTGTTTCTGATTCATTCGGATTAAAATAAATTTGGATGTATTTGGTTCGGATTCGATTTGTAAATTCGGAAGTTCGGTATGTGTTAGTTTGGATGTGCTGTGTATTAGATTAGTATTATGTACTGTAATATTAGGTGTAACTCATAGCAGAGTGATATAACCTAATATACTGTAAACTACTAGTGTAATTGTGGTTAGTCCATGGCCATCCGAATGTAACAAATAAATCCAAACTAATTTGAATTTATTATTTATTTGAATTTTTATTTATTTGAATTTTATTATTTATTTATTTATTTATTGGGATCTTTCTAACGCCGGTATTTAGAGTCGTGGCTGAAGTGAGCGTTAGAAATCTAACGACAAAACTCCAGCCGCAGAAAAAAACCTGGAGTTAAGAGCTTTATGGGCTAACGCCGGTTTATAAAGCTCTTAACTACTGTGCTCTAAAGTACACTAACACCCATAAACTACCTATGTACCCCTAAACCGAGGCCCTCCCACATCGCCGCCACTCTATTAAATTTTGTTAACCCCTAATCTGCCGACCGCACACCGCCGCCACCTACGTTATCCCTATGTACCCCTAATCTGCTGCCCCTAATACCGCCGACACCTACATAATATTTATGAACCCCTAATCTGCCGCTATCGCTGACACCTGCATATTTTTTTTAACCCCTAATCTGCCGCTCCGTACACCGCCGCAACCTACATTATACCTATGTACCCCTAATCTGCTGCCCCTAACACAGCCGACCCCTATATTATATTTATTAACCCCTAATCTGCCGTTCTCATGCAACCTTTTTACTCAGCAAAGTTTGTTCAGTTATGAGACAAGCATATTTAGCTAGTAAGGATTAAAACAAAGTTCAGCATGTCAACTAAACACCATGATATTCAAAATACAGATACTATAGGGATATATAAATCATGGAATACTGTGACAAAGCAGCCAACATAAATGTCCTCATCAAACAACAATTTTCCTGGTAGCACTGTCTCTGGATACAGTCAAGACCTCTTATAAAATTAGAGATAAAGATGCAGTTGTAAACTATAGATCTCCTATACTATGAAGAGCTAAGTAACATTTTAAATGTAAAGACAAGATATAAAAACAGATTATACATCCTAATAAACTAGAGCAAGCTTTTGAGTTTCAAATGCAAAGTCTATCAGTCAGTAGGTGTGCAATTTGATAGGAAGCCATTGGACACTCACTACTCGCCAACTTAGGGACATTTAAAAGTTACCAATTATCCTATCTCAAAATAAGTAATGTTCCATGAGAGACTCACTATCAATCCTTCCCACTGGTTATATTGTGAGAGTCAGCTGACATTTTCCGGCTTATACATTTGGAGAGATCGTGGGAGAGAAGCAACCATCATCCTGTACTGGATCAACTTCGTAGAGGTTTCTCCTTTATCAAGCATCAAGTGGGTAGTTTTCCTCTCCCCCATTGAGCCGTTCTCACTAAAAACTTCCAATAGATCTGGACAGGAAGAGAAGTGTAGATCCTGCAAGAGGGAGAAAAATTGCGGCCATATTTCCTTTCTGCATTGGGCGCGCACGGTAACCTTAGTCTTTTTTTGCTCCTGTGCTCTGGCTGTTGAGCCTAATGTGAGGGCCGGCGTAGTTATGCCTGTGCTGAGTACGCTAAGCCCCATGTACTTGCTATCTTGCTGAGCCACATTCAGAGCCCCTTTATGCACAAACACCGGCTCCGTTATAACAGGGACCGAATCCTTAACAAAGCCAGCCAGAACACTATCCAGGCACATGAGACCTGCAGCACAAGTATGCGCATCTCCGGTCAAAGCAGGCTCAAGACGTCCACATCGCTGGGAGACACAAGAAACCCCGTGTCTGAGCGCATTAGTCAAAAGTCCCTCAAGAGCAGCATGGTGCTCCGCAAGGATACATCGTAGGGTCTCCACAAAGCTATCTAGGCTTGTCATATTTTGTAGTTCAGGCGTCAAGGCGGTTATATAAAGGGATTAATTATAGAATAAGTGTCTTCTCTGCGCAACTATAAAAAACAGTATCACCGCAGTATGAGTGCTTCAAGATGGCCGCTCCCTTAGAGTATAGCGTGGAAGATGTAAGCAATATAAAGTAGTTCCATGTCCTTTCGACTCCTCTTTACCTCATCAAAACTTCTCCTGTGTATCTCGATGGTCTTAGCCGCCACTTCGTGAGCTTTTGGGCATCCCTGAGCGATCTAAAATGTGGCCATGAATTTCATATGAGCAGAGCTCTGTATATGTGCGACCGCTCAGGCAGCCATCTTGCTCCGCCCCCCCCACCTACAATTATTAACCCCTAATCTGCCGACCGGACTACACCGCTACTATAATAAATGTATTAACCCCTAAAGCTAAGCTCTAATGCGAGCTCAATCTGATTGGCTGATCGGATCAGCCAATCGGATTGAACTTGAATCTGATTGGCTGATTTCATCAGCCAATCAGAATTTTCCTACCTTAATTCCGATTGGCTGATAGAATCCTATCAGCCAATTGGAATTCGAGGGACGCCATCTTGGATGACGTCCCTTAAAGGAACCGTCATTTGTAGGGAAGTCGTCGGTGAAGATGGATGTTCCGCGTCAGCGGGATGAACTACATGGATCCAGAAGAAAGAAGATTGAAGATGCCGCTTGATAGAAGACTTCAGTCGGATCATGGACCTCTTCAGCTCCCGCTTGGATGAAGACTTTAGCCGGATCATGGACATCTTCAGCCCCCCGCTTGGGCTTGGATCAAGACATCAGAGGCTCTTCTGGATCGATCGGTGAACCCGGTGTGGTGAAGACAAGGTAGGGAGATCTTCAGGGGCTTAGTGTTAGGTTTATTTAAGGGGGATTTGGGTTAGATTAGGGGTATGTGGGTGGTGGGTTGTAATGTTGGGGGGGTGTTGTATGTTTTTTTTTTAACAGGCAAAAGAGCTGAATTCTTTGGGGCATGCCCCGCAAAGTGCCTTTTTCAGGGCTGGTAAGGTAAAAGAGCTTTTCTATTTTAATTTTAGAATAGGGTAGGGCATTTTTTTATTTTGGGGGTCTTTGTTATTTTATTAGGGGGCTTAGAGTAGGTGTAATTAGTTTAACATTGTTGTAATATTTTTCTAATGTTTGTAAATATTTTTTTATTTTTTGTAACTTAGTTCTTTTTTATTTTTTGTACTTTAGTTAGTTTATTTCATTGTATTTATTTGTAGGTATTGTATTTAATTAATCTATTGATAGTGTAGTGTTAGGTTTCATTGTAGATAATTGTAGGTAGTTTATTTTATTTATTGATAGTGTAGTGTTAGGTTTAATTGTAACTTAGGTTAGGATTTATTTTACAGGTAATTTTGTAATTATTTTAACTAGGTAGCTATTAAATAGTTATTAACTATTTAATAGCTATTGTACCTGGTTAAATTAATACAAAGTTGCCTGTAAAATAAATATTAATCCTAAAATAGCTACAATATAATTATAATTTATATTGTAGCTATATTAGGATTTATTTTACAGGTAAGTATTTAGCTTTAAATAGGAATAATTTATTTAATAAGAGTTAATTTATTTCGTTAGATTTAAATTATATTTAACTTAGGGGGGTGTTAGTGTTAGGGTTAGACTTAGCTTTAGGGGTTAATACATTTATTAGAGTAGCGGTGCGGTCCGGTCGGCAGATTAGGGGTTAATAATTGTAGGTAGGTGGAGGCGACGTTGGGGGCGGCAGATTAGGGGTTAATAAATATAATATAGGGGTCGGCTGTGTTAGGGGCAGCAGATTAGGGGTACATAGGGATAACGTAGGTTGCGGCGGTGTACGGAGCGGCAGATTTGGGGTTAATAATAATATGCAGGGGTCAGCGATAGCGGGGGCAGCAGATTAGGGGTTAATAAATATAATATAGGGGTCTGCGGTGTTAGGGGCAGCAGATTAGGGGTACATAGGGATAACGTAGGTTGCGGCGGTGTACGGAGCGGCAGATTAGGGGTTAATAATAATATGCAGGGGTCAGCGATAGCGGGGGCGGCAGATTAGGGGTTAATAAGTGTAAGGTTAGGGGTGTTTAGACTCGGGGTACATGTTAGGGTGTTAGGTGCAGACTTAGGAAGTGTTTCCCCATAGGAAACAATGGGGCTGCGTTAGGAGCTGAACGCTGCTTTTTTGCAGGTGTTAGTTTTTTTTCCAGCTCAAACAGCCCCATTGTTTCCTATGGGGGAATCGTGCACGAGCACGTTTTTGAAGCTGGCCGCGTCCGTAAGCACCGCTGGTATCGAGAGTTGCAGTGGCGGTAAATATGCTCTACGCTCCCTTTTTTGGAGCCTAACGCAGCCCTTCTGTGAACTCTAAATACCAGCGGTATTTAAAAGGTGCGGGGAAAAAAAAAGCATGCGTAGCTAACGCACCCCTTTGGCTGCAGAACTCTAAATCTAGCCGTTAGGGTTTATTTTATAGGTAAGTATTTAGTTTTAAAAAGGAATAATTTAGTTAATGATAGTAATTTTATTTAGATTTATTTGAATTATATTTAAGTTAGGGGGGTTAGGGTTAGACTTAGGTTTAGGGGTTAATACATTTAGAATAGTGGTTTGGACGTTGGGGACGGCAGATTAAGGGTTAATAAGTGTAGGTAGGTTAAGGAGACATTGGGGCGGCAGATTAGGGGTTTAATAAATATAATGTAGGTGTCGGCGATGTTGGGGGCAGCAGATTAGGGGTTATTAAATATAATGTAGGTGGCGGCGATGTTGGGGGCAGCAGATTAGGGGTTAATAAATATAATGTAGGTGGCGGCGATGTCCGGAGCGGCAGATTAGGGGTTAATAAGTATAATGTAGGTGTCTGCAATGTTGGGGGCGGCAGATTAGGGGTTAATAAGTGTAAGATTAGGGGTGTTTAGACTTGGGGTTCATGTTAGGGTGTTAGGTGTAAATATAACTTTAGTTTCCCCATCGGAATCAATGGGGATGCCTTACGACCAGCTCACCCCTGATTTAAGCAGCGCTGGTATTGGAGTGTGGTATGGAGCTCAATTTTGCTCTACGCTCACTTCTTGCCTGTTAATGCCGGGTTTGTAAAAACCTGTAATACCAGCACTGTAGTTAAGTGAGCGGTGAGAATAAACTGCACGTTAGCACCGCACAGCTCATAACGCAAAACTCGTAATCTGGCCGTTTGTTATTTTTGTAAGGTTAGGTTTTTGGTTTTCAGTAATCTTAGGGTTGTTTTATTCTCTGCAAGGGTATTTTTTTTATATTTTCTGTAATCTTAGGTTTGTTTTTTCAGTAATCTTAGGGTTTTTTATTTTATGTAATGTTTGGGTTTTTTGTAATGCAGGTTTTTTTTGTTTGTAATTTTTGAATGCTTTTTAGGTAGTTAGTATATTTTTAATTTTATTTCATTTTTTTTTAAATTGGGGTTAAGTTAGGGGGTGTCAGGTTACGGGGCTTTGTTTTTAGTTTAATGCTTTGTGCTGTGGGGGTAAGAGGATTAGGGGTCAATAGGTTAATTGGGTGTTTGCATTGTGGGGGCTGGCAGATTAGGGGCTAATAGGTTAATTGGGTGTTTGCATTGTGGGGGGTTGGCAGATTAGGGGTTAACAAGTTAATTAGGTGTTTGCGATGTCGGGGGATGGCGGTTTAGGGGTTTATATGTTTTATTAGTGATTGCGATGTATGGGGATGGCGGTTTAGGGGTTAATAAATTTTATTAGTGATTGCGATGTATGGGGATGGCAGTTTAGGGGTTAATATGTTTATTTAGTATTTGTGATGTGGGGGATGGTTTTAAATGGTGTTTTAACATTTGGGTTAAAAAAAATTCCGGTTTAGATTTTTACGTGTGACTTCAACATTTTTTTTTTTATGTTTATGTTACGCGTGCAATATGATATACTGGCGTAAGCTACTGTGGAACATAAAAGGGCCATAAAGATCACATTCTGGGGGTTGGGGTCCATATTGCTATGCTGAATGTTAAATATTACATTTCCCAACATCCCTGTCTCTCAATGCTGATATATATATAACAAAATGGCCATTTTCAAGCATCTTGACATGGACTTCAACCCCATTAGACTGCCACATTCAACTCTCTGTCCCTATACTACTAACTCCTTAAGGTGCTACACTGTCCCTGTTACCTACTCACCCACTCTGCACACATTCAGGGAGGGGTTTCTATAAGAAACACCACATTTTGACCCAACAGCCACTTTATCTACAGTGGAGGGTTATAATGGGAGTCACACATATATTGCAGCAATGAGGCTGAGCCAGTCAAGAATGCAGGACAGCTAACCGGCCAATTATCCCTAGTAAACTAACTGGTATTTATAGTTCTCAATCCAGGACATTTCTAACTTAGGGAGACTTCAAACAGTTTTCTTTCACCCCTATATCAGAGCAACATTAAACTTGTTGAACTGGTCATTTTCATCTGAGACAACAGACAGTAAAAGATGTTTTGTGATCCAGAAGTTTAAATATTATATCTCCCAGCATGCCTTTCTCCAGAACTGCCAACTAATTTGCATAGTCGGTAAAGTCAGACAAAGTTACATTACAGCAAGTGAATAGTAATATGTTACAGTGGTTTTCCATGTATCTGCAATTGCAGTGTAAAAATATTGTCTTGTTTCATGAGAAGACATAGGAACAGCAATGATTTAAGACTAAACAGACTAAGAATGGAAAAAAGGCAATTGTTTCAAACAATAATAGATCTTACTTCTTTTTTTTTTTTTTTTTTTTTTTAAATCTTTTTATTGAAGTCAAAAACCAGTACAGAGTATAAGGTATGTCACAAAACATTCACAAAACAATGTGTATAGAGCAAAATTAGGAGACAATGTATTCTAGTATCACAAACATTTCCGCTACGATATGGGTCATCACATAAAGAGACTTCAGTTTTGATTTAGAGTATAACAGATGTAATATAAGCAAAAATGATCCTCTCCTAGTTATATACAAAGACAAGTAAAGTAGCTACTCAGATGAGGGTAAAACTAGGGAGGGGGTGACTCTATAGTTATATGGGGAAGAGGGATGCAGCAGGCAAGAGCCGCTCAAAATATAATAGGGGGGAAGGTGGGGGGGGGTGGAGGGGCGGAGCCAGTTAGTGTGTCTATGCTAGGGACAAATTTAGGGGAGACCAGGGTGTCGTCACTTAATATAAATACAATCACACTCATCTAAGCCTTTATATTCCTATAGAGGGGGGCCTAGAATCATATAATATATTGTCAGATGGAGGGGGGTCGTCAGATTAATTAGAGACTAGGGGGTTTGGGAGACTTCTGGGTGAGCCCCTCTCCTGGGGGAGTGCCGCCTCTAGGCGATGTTGGAGAGGGAAAAGGGATATGACCCGCAGGCATAAGTACCGGCGGGAAAGGGAGGAGAGAGGCTCAATCAAGAAAACTATTATGTGCTAAAGATGTGGATAAGAGCATAGATAAACTAGGGATTACAGTTGTATAGTCACAGAAGATTATAGTCAATAATACATATAAATATAACACAACACTTAAGTAATAGAGAGATCACGTGCACCCATATAGACAACAATAATTATTAAACACATTATAAAGAACTGGAATAAACTAGGGAGAGTCTAAATTACATGTATGCTCACTGACATTACTACGGGTAGCATGACACCGTACATACTGTCAATAAGTACCCAGATACTTTGAACCAATTTAGTTATATTATCTTATAACTTGTAGCACAACATATGTCTAGCGCCTTGCAGTCAAAGCCCACACGCCTTTATAAGTAAAGGATACAAACTTATATGCTGGACCGTGTTTTCCCAGTAGACACGGCCCAGCAACATCTAAAAATGGACCTTATCATCATCAAACAATATACCCTGCTTACCAATAGGGATATGGGCACCTTACAAGCTGTGAGCTTTACTAGTACTATAAAAGTGATGTGGCAACATTTGAACATACATATAAAAAGCTTCAGCATGAACATGGAAGTTAGTTATTAAACAAACCAGGGATAATTCTGAGAGAAATTTTAAGAGACTTTTATGCTAAAATCTAAGTGGCTTCATGAATAAACAGCCTAAGCCTGGCTGAATGTAATATTCTATTTGCAGTCCATAGTTCAATGCTCGTTGCAAAGCAGTCCCATGAGGTGCTATCAAACATATCTACTACGGTTGGGTGAAAAATTTCTAAGAAGTAGAGTTAATGTCAATATCGCTGAGCATTATCGGGTACTGATCATACTTCAGTACAGCATGTCAATTAGGGAAGGTTTACCCCTCCCATAATAGTCAGAAGGTAACTTGTCCGGGAAGAAAGAGGACATGTTGTTTATAAAAAGTAAGGGGTGGCATTTGAGTAGGAAGCAGCTGGATCTCAATCCAACACCTAATGCAGGCAGGTTTACTTTCTATCAAATAAACAGAAATTGCACTCTACAATATTATATTATGTGGAGGGGGGACGTTAGAATGGCTGGAGCCTAGGTGACCTCTGGGTGAGCCCCTCTCCTGGGGGGGGGTGCCACCTATAGGCAATGCGGGAAAAAGGAGGAGGGATATGACCAGCAGGTATTAAGTACCAGCCGGAAAGGGAGGAGAGAGGCTCAACTATGTACCAATAACGTGAGCAGGAACATATATAGACTAGGGATGACAGTTATGGATAATGATAGCACAAACTCGTGGTTATATATGGGATAAAAAGGGGAGTTAGCATCCCTCTGAAGGGGACTGTGATTGATCTGACAATCTAGATAGCTACTTAAAGTAAGATATAGCTCTATTAAAATAGTTGTGGGCCATTTGGTTTAAGGAAGAAGGTATAAGACCCTTTATATGAGGAAGCGTTCTGGTCATAGGTTAAATAAACACAGATAATGAGCATAAACATAGCAACTACATGAAAATAAACCTAATGTAAGACTGATGCAGCTTCCAATACCACTACACATGCAGTTATACAAAAACATGAAGCATAGGTCCAGGTAACATATCTAGATCAGTAGGTATGCTAATCGCAAAACAGATTGTAGCTCTTTCTAGAAGTATTAAGGCACCCCTGACATACTAAAGAGGTGAAAAATAAGAATATTGCAAACTGTTCTTTAAAATTTTACATAAGTCACTTGCTGAACTGTGATTCTCAAACTTGAACGGTGCCATCTTGTCTTATGGCAGAATAACATAACAGCAAAAACATAACATTATATGAAGAGAACTAGGGACTTCAGAATATTGGGATCAAAAGTCTCTCTTGCGCTGTAACATGTCTCCCATTACACCCAATGTCCACCAACTGCAGGCCAGTTAATAGTCCGTGTATACATATGATCGTGTATCAAATATGAGCCGTTCTAAGATTAAGTGGTCAAGTCTTAAAAACCGCTCAGTTTACAGAAGAATCCATTTATATGTGTATGGGAGTATGCAACGATTCATTATCAATCCGAAGAGGCTGTTAAGCAGGGAACATTAATCGCTACCTGGTGAAACTCACAAAGTGGCCGCCAGCACTCAGAGGTATGCGCTCGGTCTGTGGCATCAACTAGAAAATAAAGTATCCACCTGGATCGAAGGGTCCCACCAGCAACCTGTAAACTGCAACAGGAACTATTACTCCAGATCTGTGTGACGGTGGATGCGGTACAAAGTAAGGAGCTAGTTTGGCACCCTGCAAATGTGTATGGTCATACAGACCACTGCTTCTAACGGAGAGGAGATCATAGCAGGCAACGTCAGTGATATACTGAGGGATCACACCAGCAATCAATGTCGGGGTAAGGGCGCCTCCCAGGTACTTGCGTGGATAAACACTTCTTGCCAGCTCTGTTCCCCAAGCATCGCTCTGTATAATGGCAAGCACCCCAAGGGGCAATCTCCTCGTCGCTTGTCCGATGTAAGCTCTAGTATCAGCCAGAGTCTTAGGGATGTTAAGTATGGGGGATGCTGTCAAGCTTAGATAATTAGAGGGAGAGAGCTGGGTCTGCGGACTGGCGCTGTTATGAGTACAGCTAGCCATTTCCAGTGTGTGAGTAGTGCTAAGTGATAGGGTAGCTATGCTTGGTTGCATCAAGTCCTTACTTGTAGATCCAGGAAGCGTGCCGGTTGGGCCCTGGCTGGGTTGACTTCCTTGCGGTCGTTTAAGCCACTGTTGAGAGGGTAGTGAATCTGCCGTCTGGCTTGCCGCGTGGGTGTCATAGTCGGAAAAGCTATAGACGCCATCTTTATTGCGCATCCCTATGATGGTCGTTCTCAGGGTGCTAAACTGACTGTCCATTTTATCCATTAGGTCTTCAATTAAATGAGCAAAGTGTGCACAAGGCTCCTCCATCCTAACGGCAATGTAGGGAGGTTACATATAAGTACAAAAACGCCAGATATCAGGGTTTTTTGGAATCAAACTGTAGGAGCTCTAAAATAGTGCGTCTTGGTGCTGTAGTGGCTGGCCCCTAGATCTTATTTCTAATTAAGAGGCTTAATCTTTATAAAATAGATTTTATTTCTGGTAGTGCATTATTTTGCTTGGGGGGGGGGATGATCATAAAGTTGCTGAGATAGAAAGGTTTACATTTGAAATAAAAAGCCACATAAACAAAACCATCTGTACAGATGTGTAATTAGGCCATGTGAGAACAGACCTGCCATGTTTGTTTAGGGAAATGCCCTTTTATACCATTTCTATAAGAGATTATTATCTTGTTACTTCTTTAACATACCATATTCATCACAGTCACATTTATTTAGCCTTGTACTAATGAGTTTGTATACAGGGCATGTACCTTTATCCAAGGGCCCCATCACCAGAATAGCTGTCTGTCGCCCCTCATCTAATAATAGATCTTCTAGTTAAGGGGCTTTTCAAGTGTTTTGCCTTTTCTGTTGATGTGCTGCCCTAGGCACTGGTAATATATTGAGACTTTCCATGTATTGTTTTTTTTCTGTAGTTATACAGCTCTAGGCACTAGTAATTTGTTCAGACGTTGTAGGTTATTGGTGTTTAAGGCACTGGTAATATTTTTGTGGAACTTCAGCCAATGTGTTGTGTGCCAGATGAAGAAATAACAGAGACCAGACCAAATATCCAAACAATGGCTAACCCTTCACAGGCTGATCTCTAATTCACTGCTAGCAGAACTTCCCTTACAGACAAAGGGAAAGTGAAGCTCTTGCTAAGTGTAACAGCTAATATAATCGGAACATTCCTAGATAGGAGAAATAGATCTGATAAGTCATTATTAATCACACCACCCAGCTCCTCCAATAGCAGGTGCAATGGGAAGGGGAGCAAACAATCACAATAACGCTAGTGTCATTATTGGCACCTCACTTGTAATCCTGCTCTTATTTGCACATTTCTTTCATGTTGGTTGAGTTGTTAGGCAAAATACAGACAAAGAAGAGTTTTATTTCTCTTAGAAAAACTAAGTCTTGTTTGTTACATTTCATGTGAGTTACCTGCAGACAAGACTATGTGACATTACAAATATTATTTAAAGATAAATGAGGTTTCTACCAGTATAAATTAGACTTGTGCGCGGCAGAAAAATTAGTTTTGGATGTTTTAGAATTTCGTTTTAGGATCGATTCAAATTCGGATACATTCAAATGCATTTGTTTCTGATTCATTCGGATTAAAATAAATTTGGATGTATTTGGTTCGGATTCGATTTGTAAATTCGGATGTTCGGTATGTGTTAGTTTGGATGTGCTGTGTATTAGATTAGTATTATGTACTGTAATATTAGGTGTAACTCATAGCAGAGTGATTTAACCTAATATACTGTAAACTACTAGTGTAATCGTGGTTAGTCCATGGCCATCCGAATGTAACAAATAAATCCAAAATAATTTGAATTTATTATTTATTTGAATTTTTATTTATTTGAATTTTATTATTTATTTATCCATTTATTTATTGGGATCTTTCTAACGCCGGTATTTAGAGTCGTGGCTGAAGTGAGCGTTAGAAATCTAACGACAAAACTCCAGCCGCAGAAAAAAACAGGAGTTAAGAGCTTTATGGGCTAACGCCGGTTTATAAAGCTCTTAACTACTGTGCTCTAAAGTACACTAACACCCATAAACTACCTATGTACCCTTAAACCGAGGCCCCCCCACATCGCCGCCACTCTATTAAATTTTTTTAACCCCTAATCTGCCGACCGCACAGCGCCGCCACCTACGTTATCCCTATGTACCCCTAATCTGCTGCCCCTAATACCGCCGACACCTACATAATATTTATTAACCCCTAATCTGCCGCCCCCGCTATCGCTGACACCTGCATATTTTTTTAACCCCTAATCTGCCGCTCCGTACACCGCCGCAACCTACATTATACCTATGTACCCCTAATCTGCTGCCCCTAACACAGCCGACCCCTATATTATATTTATTAACCCCTAATCTGCCGCCCCCAACGTCGCCTCCACCTACCTACAATTATTAACCCCTAATCTGCCGACCGGACCACACCGCTACTATAATAAATGTATTAATCCCTAAAGCTAAGCTCTAATGCGAGCTCAATCTGATTGGCTGATCGGATCAGCCAATCGGATTGAACTTGAATCTGATTGGCTGATTTCATCAGCCAATCAGAATTTTCCTACCTTAATTCCGATTGGCTGATAGAATCCTATCAGCCAATCGGAATTCGAGGGACGCCATCTTGGATGACGTCCCTTAAAGGAACCGTCATTTGTCGGGAAGTCGTCGGTGAAGATGGATGTTCCGCGTCGGCGGGATGAACTACATGGATCCGGAAGAAAGAAGATTGAAGATGCCGCTTGATAGAAGACTTCAGTCGGATCATGGACCTCTTCAGCTCCCGCTTGGATGAAGACTTTAGCCGGATCATGGACATCTTCAGCCCCCCGCTTGGGCTTGGATCAAGACATCGGAGGCTCTTCTGGATCGATCTGTGAACCCGGCGTGGTGAAGACAAGGTAGGAGATCTTCAGGGGCTTAGTGTTAGGTTTATTTAAGGGGGGTTTGGGTTAGATTAGGGGTATGTGGGTGGTGGGTTGTAATGTTGGGGGGGTATTGTATGTTTTTTTTTTACAGGCAAAAGAGCTGAATTCTTTGGGGCATGCCCCGCAAAGGGCCCTTTTCAGGGCTGGTAAGGTAAAAGAGCTTTTCTATTTTAATTTTAGAATAGGGTAGGGCATTTTTTTATTTTGGGGGTCTTTGTTATTTTATTAGGGGGCTTAGAGTAGGTGTAATTAGTTTAACATTGTTGTAATATTTTTCTAATGTTTGTAAATATTTTTTTATTTTTTGTAACTTAGTTCTTTTTTATTTTTTGTACTTTAGTTAGTTTATTTCATTGTATTTATTTGTAGGTATTGTATTTAATTAATCTATTGATAGTGTAGTGTTAGGTTTCATTGTAGATAATTGTAGGTAGTTTATTTAATTTATTTATTGATAGTGTAGTGTTAGGTTTAATTGTAACTTAGGTTAGGATTTATTTTACAGGTAATTTTGTAATTATTTTAACTAGGTAGCTATTAAATAGTTATTAACTATTTAATAGCTATTGTACCTGGTTAAAATGAATACAAAGTTGCCTGTAAAATAAATATTAATCCTAAAATAGCTACAATATAATTATAATTTATATTGTAGCTATATTAGGATTTATTTTACAGGTAAGTATTTAGCTTTAAATAGGAATAATTTATTTAATAAGAGTTAATTTATTTCGTTAGATTTAAATTATATTTAACTTAGGGGGGTGTTAGTGTTAGGGTTAGACTTAGCTTTAGGGGTTAATACATTTATTAGAGTAGCGGTGCGGTCCGGTCGGCAGATTAGGGGTTAATAATTGTAGGTAGGTGGAGGCGACGTTGGGGGCGGCAGATTAGGGGTTAATAAATATAATATAGGGGTCGGCTGTGTTAGGGGCAGCAGATTAGGGGTACATAGGGATAACGTAGGTTGCGGCGGTGTACGGAGCGGCAGATTTGGCGTTAATAATAATATGCAGGGGTCAGCGATAGCGGGGGCAGCAGATTAGGGGTTAATAAATATAATATAGGGGTCTGCGGTGTTAGGGGCAGCAGATTAGGGGTACATAGGGATAACGTAGGTTGCGGCGGTGTACGGAGCGGCAGATTAGGGGTTAATAATAATATGCAGGGGTCAGCGATAGCGGGGGCGGCAGATTAGGGGTTAATAAGTGTAAGGTTAGGGGTGTTTAGACTCGGGGTACATGTTAGGGTGTTAGGTGCAGACTTAGGAAGTGTTTCCCCATAGGAAACAATGGGGCTGCGTTAGGAGCTGAACGCTGCTTTTTGCAGGTGTTAGTTTTTTTTTCCAGCTCAAACAGCCCCATTGTTTCCTATGGGGGAATCGTGCACGAGCACGTTTTTGAAGCTGGCCGCGTCCGTAAGCACCGCTGGTATCGAGAGTTGCAGTGGCGGTAAATATGCTCTACGCTCCCTTTTTTGGAGCCTAACGCAGCCCTTCTGTGAACTCTAAATACCAGCGGTATTTAAAAGGTGCGGGGAAAAAAAAGCATGCGTAGCTAACGCACCCCTTTGGCTGCAGAACTCTAAATCTAGCCGTTAGGGTTTATTTTATAGGTAAGTATTTAGTTTTAAAAAGGAATAATTTAGTTAATAATAGTAATTTTATTTAGATTTATTTGAATTATATTTAAGTTAGGGGGGTTAGGGTTAGACTTAGGTTTAGGGGTTAATACATTTAGAATAGTGGTTTGGACGTTGGGGACGGCAGATTAAGGGTTAATAAGTGTAGGTAGGTTAAGGAGACATTGGGGCGGCAGATTAGGGGTTTAATAAATATAATGTAGGTGTCGGCGATGTTGGGGGCAGCAGATTAGGGGTTATTAAATATAATGTAGGTGGCGGCGATGTTGGGGGCAGCAGATTAGGGGTTAATAAATATAATGTAGGTGGCGGCGATGTCCGGAGCGGCAGATTAGGGGTTAAAAAGTATAATGTAGCTGTCTGCAATGTTGGGGGCGGCAGATTAGGGGTTAATAAGTGTAAGATTAGGGGTGTTTAGACTTGGGGTTCATGTTAGGGTGTTAGGTGTAAATATAACTTTAGTTTCCCCATCGGAATCAATGGGGCTGCCTTACGACCAGCTCACCCCTGATCTAAGCAGCGCTGGTATTGGAGTGTGGTATGGAGCTCAATTTTGCTCTACGCTCACTTCTTGCCTGTTAATGCCGGGTTTGTAAAAACCTGTAATACCAGCACTGTAGGTAAGTGAGCGGTGAGAATAAACTGCACGTTAGCACCGCACAGCTCATAACGCAAATCTCGTAATCTGGCCGTTTGTTATTTTTGTAAGGTTAGGTTTTTGGTTTTCAGTAATCTTAGGGTTGTTTTATTCTCTGCAAGGGTATTTTTTTTATATTTTCTGTAATCTTAGTTTTGTTTTTTCAGTAATCTTAGGGTTTTTTATTTTATGTAATGTTTGGGTTTTTTGTAATGCAGGTTTTTTTTGTTTGTAATTTTTGAATGCTTTTTAGGTAGTTAGTATATTTTTAATTTTATTTCAGTGTATTTTAATTGGGGTTAAGTTAGGGGGTGTCAGGTTACGGGGCTTTGTTTTTAGTTTAATGCTTTGTGCTGTGGGGGTAAGAGGATTAGGGGTTAATAGGTTAATTGGGTGTTTGCATTGTGGGGGCTGGCAGATTAGGGGCTAATAGGTTAATTGGGTGTTTGCATTGTGGGGGGTTGGCGGATTAGGGGTTAACAAGTTAATTAGGTGCTTGCGATGTCGGGGGATGGCGGTTTAGGGGTTTATATGTTTTATTAGTGATTGCGATGTATGGGGATGGCGGTTTAGGGGTTAATACATTTTATTAGTGATTGCGATGTATGGGGATGGCAGTTTAGGGGTTAATATGTTTATTTAGTATTTGTGATGTGGGGGATGGTTTTAAATGGTGTTTTAACATTTGGGTTAAAAAAAATTCCGGTTTAGATTTTTACGTGCGACTTCAACATTTTTTTTTTTATGTTTATGTTACGCGTGCAATATGATATACTGGCGTAAGCTACTGTGGAACATAAAAGGGCCATAAAGATCACATTCTGGGGGTTGGGGTCCATATTGCTATGCTGAATGTTAAATATTACATTTCCCAACATCCCTGTCTCTCAATGCTGATATATATATAAAAAAATGGCCATTTTCAAGCATCTTGACATGGACTTCAACCCCATTAGACTGCCACATTCAACTCTCTGTCCCTATACTACTAACTCCTTAAGGTGCTACACTGTCCCTGTTACCTACTCACCCACTCTGCACACATTCAGGGAGGGGTTTCTATAAGAAACACCACATTTTGACCCAACAGCCACTTTATCTACAGTGGAGGGTTATAATGGGAGTCACACATATATTGCAGCAATGAGGCTGAGCCAGTCAAGAATGCAGGACAGCTAACCGGCCAATTATCCCTAGTAAACTAACTGGTATTTATAGTTCTCAATCCAGGACATTTTTAACTTAGGGAGGCTTCAAACAGTTTTCTTTCACCCCTATATCAGAGCAACATTAAACTTGTTGAACTGGTCATTTTCATCTGAGACAACAGACAGTAAAAGATGTTTTGTGATCCAGAAGTTTAAATATTATATCTCCCAGCATGCCTTTCTCCAGAACTGCCAACTAATTTGCATAGTCGGTAAAGTCAGACAAAGTTACATTACAGCAAGTGAATAGTAATATGTTACAGTGGTTTTCCATGTATCTGCAATTGCAGTGTAAAAATATTGTCTTGTTTCATGAGAAGACATAGGAACAGCAATGATTTAAGACTAAACAGACTAAGAATGGAAAAAAGGCAATTGTTTCAAACAATAATAGATCTTACTTCTAATTAAGAGGCTTAATCTTTATAAAATAGATTTTATTTCTGGTAGTGCATTATTTTGCTTGGGGGGGGGGATGATCATAAAGTTGCTGAGATAGAAAGGTTTACATTTGAAATAAAAAGCCACATAAACAAAACCATCTGTACAGATGTGTAATTAGGCCATGTGAGAACAGACCTGCCATGTTTGTTTATGGAAATGCCCTTTTATACCATTTCTATAAGAGATTATTATCTTGTTACTTCTTTAACATACCATATTCATCACAGTCACATTTATTTAGCCTTGTACTAATGAGTTTGTATACAGGGCATGTACCTTTATCCAAGGGCCCCATCACCAGAATAGCTGTCTGTCGCCCCTCATCTAATAATAGATCTTCTAGTTAAGGGACTTTTCAAGTGTTTTGCCTTTTCTGTTGATGTGCTGCCCTAGGCACTGGTAATATATTGAGACTTTCCATGTATTGTTTTTTTTCTGTAGTTATACAGCTCTAGGCACTAGTAATTTGTTCAGACGTTGTAGGTTATTGGTGTTTAAGGCACTGGTAATATTTTTGTGGAACTTCAGCCAATGTGTTGTGTGCCAGATGAAGAAATAACAGAGACCAGACCAAATATCCAAACAATGGCTAACCCTTCACAGGCTGATCTCTAATTCACTGCTAGCAGAACTTCCCTTACAGACAAAGGGAAAGTGAAGCTCTTGCTAAGTGTAACAGCTAATATAATCGGAACATTCCTAGATAGGAGAAATAGATCTGATAAGTCATTATTAATCACACCACCCAGCTCCTCCAATAGCAGGTGCAATGGGAAGGGGAGCAAACAATCACAATAACGCTAGTGTCATTATTGGCACCTCACTTGTAATCCTGCTCTTATTTGCACATTTCTTTCATGTTGGTTGAGTTGTTAGGCAAAATACAGACAAAGAAGAGTTTTATTTCTCTTAGAAAAACTAAGTCTTGTTTGTTACATTTCATGTGAGTTACCTGCAGACAAGACTATGTGACATTACAAATATTATTTAAAGATAAATGAGGTTTCTACCAGTATAAATTAGACTTGTGCGCGGCAGAAAAATTAGTTTTGGATGTTTTAGAATTTCGTTTTAGGATCGATTCAAATTCGGATACATTCAAATGCATTTGTTTCTGATTCATTCGGATTAAAATAAATTTGGATGTATTTGGTTCAGATTCGATTTGTAAATTCGGAAGTTCGGTATGTGTTAGTTTGGATGTGCTGTGTATTAGATTAGTATTATGTACTGTAATATTAGGTGTAACTCATAGCAGAGTGATATAACCTAATATACTGTAAACTACTAGTGTAATCGTGGTTAGTCCATGGCCATCCGAATGTAACAAATAAATCCAAACTAATTTGAATTTATTATTTATTTGAATTTTTATTTATTTGAATTTTATTATTTATTTATTTATTTATTGGGATCTTTCTAACGCCGGTATTTAGAGTCGTGGCTGAAGTGAGTGTTAGAAATCTAACGACAAAACTCCAGCCGCAGAAAAAAAACAGGGGGTCGATCCGATAAAGATCGTCGCCCGCAAAAGTCGGCGACGCCAATATTTGCGCGGGTTTGGTATCCTATATACGGCGTAACCTAGAAGTTACGCGCGTATATTTCTGCCGTCGCCCGTAGTTTTTTGGGCCATAGGCAGGTATACCAAACCCGCGCAATTTGGTATCCAATATACAGCGTAAGGACTTACGTGGCGAAAATGGAGAAATCTTACTCCATTTTCACCTCGCCACAAAAAGCAGCCGTAAGAAGCCTTACGCTGACTATTGGAGCCCCGTAACTCCCTAAACTAGCTACAAAATAAACCTAACACCTAACGCATGCGCAATGTCTATCTACCTGTCAACCGCGATCTGCTAAATAAAACCTAACACCTTACGCATGCGCAATGTCTATCTCCCTGTCAACCGCGATCCCCCGCCGCAATCCATAATAAAGTATTTAACCCCTAAACCGTCGCCATCTACATAAACTAACCCCCTACTGTGAGCCCCTAAAACCGCCACCATCTAACTGATCTATCCCCTAATGTGAACCCCTTACACCGCCGCCATCTATATTAAAATTATTAACCCCTAATTTAATCTACCTACCCCGCCGCCAGCTATATTATCTATATTAACCCTAAGTATATTATAGTTAATATAGTTATTACATTATTTATATTAACTATATTAACCCTAATTATATTAGGGTTAATATAGTTAATATAGTTACTATAGTATTTATATAAACTATATTAACTCTATCTAACCCTAACACCCCTAACTAAATTCTTATTAAATAAATCTAATTCATATTATAAACTAAAATATTCCTATTTAAATCTAAATACTTACCTATAAAATAAACCCTAAGATAGCTACAATATAATTAATAATTAATTAAATTGTTAATTATTTTAACTAGGTATAATAGCTATTAAATAGTTATTAACTATTTAATAGCTACCTAGTTAAAATAATTACCCAATTACCTGTAAAATAAATCCTAACCTAAGTTACAAATACACCTACACTATCAATAAATTAAATAAACTACAAATATCTATCTAAAAATACAATTAAATAAACTAAACTATATTACAAAAAAAACAAACACTAAATTACAAAAAATAAAAAAAAGATTACAAGATTTTTAAGCTAATTACACCTATTCTAAGCCCCCTAATAAAATAATAAAGCCCCCCAAAATAAAAAAATTCCCTACCCTATTCTAAATTAAAACAAGTTCAAAGCTCTTTTACCTTACCAGCCCTTAAAAGGGCCTTTTGTGGGGGCATGCCCCAAAGAAAACTGTCTTTTGCCTGCAAAAAAAAAGCACAATACCACCCCCCAACATTACAACCCACCACCCACATACCCCTAATCTAACCCAAACCCCCCTTAAATAAACCTAACACTACCCCCCTGAAGATCTCCCTACCTTGTATTCACCCAGCCGGGCCGAACCGATCCAGGCGATGTGTTCCAGCAAGCGGCAGTGAAGTCTTCATCCATCCGGGCGATGTCTTGAAGCAAGCGGCAGAGAGTCTTCTTCCATCGGCGACGTCTTCAAGCAAACCAATCAGCCAATCAGATTGAACTTGAATCTGATTGGCTGATTCAATCAGCCAATCAGATTTTTCTACCTTAATTCCGATTGGCTGATAGAATCCTATCAGCCAATCGGAATTCGGCGGACGCCATCTTGGATGACGTCATTTAAAGGAACCTCATTCGTCGGGAAGTCGTCGTGCCGGAAGGATGCTCCGCGGCGGAGGAGCGAAGTAAGAAGATTGAAGATGCCGATTTGCTTGAAGACGTCGCCGATGGAAGAAGACTCTCTGCCGCTTGCTTCAAGACATCGCCCGGATGGAAGAAGACTTCACTGCCGCTTGCTGGAACACATCGATCGGATGAGGAGTTCTGCCCGGCGGGGTGAATACAAGGTAGGGAGATCTTCAGGGGGGGTAGTGTTAGGTTTATTTAAGGGGGGTTTGGGTTAGATTAGGGGTATGGGGTGGTGGGTTGTAATGTTGGGGGGTGGTATTGTGGGTTTTTTTGCAGGCAAAAGAGCAGTTTTCTTTGGGGCATGCCCCCACAAAAGTCCCTTTTAAGGGCTGGTAAGGTAAAAGAGCTTTGAACTTGTTTTAATTTAGAATAGGGTAGGGAATTTTTTTATTTTGGGGGGCTTTATTATTTTATTAGGGGGCTTAGAATAGGTGTAATTAGCTTAAAAATCTTGTAGTCTTTTTTATTTTTTGTAATTTAGTGTTTGTTTGTTTTTGTAATTTAGTTTAGTTTATTTAATTGTATTTTTAGATAGATATTTGTAGTTTATTTAATTTATTGATAGTGTAGGTGTATTTGTAACTTAGGTTAGGATTTATTTTACAGGTAATTGGGTAATTATTTTAACTAGGTAGCTATTAAATAGTTATTAACTATTTAATAGCTACTATACCTAGTTAAAATAATTAACAATTTACCTGTAAAATAAATATAAACCCTAACATAGCTATAATGTAATTATTAATTATATTGTAGCTATCTTAGGGTTTATTTTATAGGTAAGTATTTAGATTTAAATAGGAAAATTTTAATTAATAATATTAATATTAGATTTATTTTAATAAGAGTTTAGTTAGGGATGTTAGAGTTAGATAGGGTTATTATACTTAATATATATATAATATAATAACGATATTAACTATATTAACCCTAATATAATTAGGGTTAATATAGTTAATATATATAATATAATAACTATATTAACCCTATTATAATTAGGGTTAATATAGTTAATATAGCTGGCGGCGGTGTAGGGGGATTAGATTAGGGGTTAATACATTTATTATAGGTGGCCGCGGTGTAGGGGGATGTAGATTGTAGGCAAAAGAGCAGTTTACTTTGTGACAAAGCCCCGCCAAAAGCCCTTTTAAGGGCTGGCAAAAGAGCTGTTACTTTGAGGCATGCCCCGCCAAAAGCCCTTTTAAGGGCTGGCAAAAGAGCTGTTACTTTGGGGCAATGCCACGCAAAAAGCCCTTTTCAGGGCTATTTGTAGGGTTAGACTTAGGTTTAGTGGTAGGGATAGTTTAGTATTTTAGGGGTTAAATAATTTAATATAGATGGCGGCGGGGTAGGGGGATTAGATTAGGGGTTAATAATTTTAAAATAGCGGCGGGGTAGGGGCTCACTTTAGGGGGTAGGTAAGGTAGATGGCGGCGGTGTTAGGGGCTCACTTTAGGGGGTTATAGATTTAATATAGCTGGCGGCGGTTTAGGGGTTAATAACTTTATTAGGTAGCGGCGGGCTCCGGGAGCGGCGGTTTAGGGGTTAATACATATTTTATTGTTAGGCTAGTGAGGGGGGATAGCGGATAGAGGGTTAGACGTGTCGGGCTATGTTAGGGAGGCGTGTTAGACTTGTCGGGCTATGTTAGGGAGGCGTGTTAGACAGTGCGGGTGATTTAGACTTTAGTCAGGTTTTGTAGGCGCCGGCAGTTTCTAACGTGCCGCAAGTCACTGGCGACGCCAGAAATTTGTACTTGCGCAGATTTCTGGACATCGCTGGTTTGTCAGACTTACGGCACGTTAGCATCTGACGGCGCAGTATATGGGATAGCTCGAGTTGCGAGCTGAAACTGCGGGCGACGCCGGTTCCCTCGCTTGCGCCGCAAACTACGATCTATATCGGATCGCGCCCCAGGAGTTAAGAGCTTTATGGGCTAACGCCGGTTTAAAAAGCTCTTAACTACTGTGCTCTAAAGTACACTAACACCCATAAACTACCTATGTACCCCTAAACTGAGGCCCCCCCACATCGCCGCCACTCTATTAAATTTCTTTAACCCCTAATCTGCCGACCGCACACCGCCGCCACCTACGTTATCCCTATGTACCCCTAATCTGCTGCCCCTAATACCGCCGACACCTACATAATATTTATTAACCCCTAATCTGCCGCCCCCGCTATCGCTGACACCTGCATATATTTTTTAACCCCTAATCTGCCGCTCCGTACACCGCCGCAACCTACATTATACCTATGTACCCCTAATCTGCTGCCCCTAACACAGCCGACCACTATATTATATTTATTAACCCCTAATCTGCCGCCCCCAACGTCGCCTCCACCTACCTACAATTATTAACCCCTAATCTGCCGACCGGACCACACCGCTACTATAATAAATGTATTAATCCCTAAAGCTAAGCTCTAATGCGAGCTCAATCTGCCAATCTGATTGAACTTTAATCTGATTGGCTGATTTCATCAGCCAATCAGAATTTTCCTACCTTAATTCCGATTGGCTGATAGAATCCTATCAGCCAATCGGAATTCGAGGGACGCCATCTTGGATGACGTCCCTTAAAGGAACCGTCATTTGTCGGGAAGTCGTTGGTGAAGATGGATGTTCCGCGTCGGCGGGATGAACTACATGGATCCGGAAGAAAGAAGATTGAAGATGCCGCTTGATAGAAGACTTCAGTCGGATCATAGACCTCTTCAGCTCCCGCTTGGATGAAGACTTTAGCCGGATCATGGACATCTTCAGCCCCCCGCTTGGGCTTGGATCAAGACATCGGAGGCTCTTCTGGATCGATCTGTGAACCCGGCGTGGTGAAGACAAGGTAGGGAGATATTCAGGGGCTTAGTGTTAGGTTTATTTAAGGGGGGTTTGGGTTAGATTAGGGGTATGTGGGTGGTGGGTTGTAATGTTGGGGGGGGGTATTGTATGTTTTTTTTTTACAGGCAAAAGAGCTGAATTCTTTGGGGCATGCCCCGCAAAGGGCCCTTTTCAGGGCTGGTAAGGTAAAAGAGCTTTTCTATTTTAATTTTAGAATAGGGTAGGGCATTCTTTTATTTTGGGGGTCTTTGTTATTTTATTAGGGGGCTTAGAGTAGGTGTAATTAGTTTAACATTGTTGTAATATTTTTCTAATGTTTGTAAATATTTTTTTATTTTTTGTAACTTAGTTCTTTTTTATTTTTTGTACTTTAGTTAGTTTATTTCATTGTATTTATTTGTAGGTATTGTATTTAATTAATTTATTGATAGTGTAGTGTTAGGTTTCATTGTAGATAATTGTAGGTAGTTTATTTAATTTATTTATTGATAGTGTAGTGTTAGGTTTAATTGTAACTTAGGTTAGGATTTATTTTACAGGTAAATTTGTAATTATTTTAACTAGGTAGCTATTAAATAGTTATTAACTATTTAATAGCTATTGTAACTGGTTAAAATAAATACAAAGTTGCCTGTAAAATAAATATTAATCCTAAAATAGCTACAATATAATTATAATTTATATTGTAGCTATATTAGGATTTATTTTACAGGTAAGTATTTAGCTTTAAATAGGAATAATTTATTTAATAAGAGTTAATTTATTTCGTTAGATTTAAATTATATTTAACTTAGGGGGGTGTTAGTGTTAGGGTTAGACTTAGCTTTAGGGGTTAATACATTTATTAGAGTAGCGGTGCGGTCCGGTCGGCATATTAGGGGTTAATAATTGTAGGTAGGTGGAGGCGACGTTGGGGGCGGCAGATTAGGGGTTAATAAATATAATATAGGGGTCGGCGGTGTTAGGGGCAGCAGATTAGGGGTACATAGAGATAACGTAGGTTGCGGCGGTGTACGGAGCGGCAGATTAGGGGTTAATAATAATATGCAGGGGTCAGCGATAGCGGGGGCAGCAGATTAGGGGTTAATAAATATAATATAGGGGTCTGTGGTGTTAGGGGCAGCAGATTAGGGGTACATAGGGATAACGTAGGTAGCGGCGGTGTACGAAGCGGCAAATTAGGGGTTAATAATAATATGCAGGGGTCAGTGATAGCGGGGCGGCAGATTAGGGGTTAATAAGTGTAAGGTTAGGGGTGTTTAGACTCGGGGTACATGTTAGGGTGTTAGGTGCAGACTTAGGAAACAATGGGGCTGCGTTAGGAGCTGAACGCTGCTTTTTTGCAGGTGTTAGTTTTTTTTTCAGCTCAAACAGCCCCATTGTTTCCTATGGGGGAATCGTGCACGAGCACGTTTTTGAAGCTGGCCGCGTCCGTAAGCACAGCTGGTATCGAGAGTTGCAGTGGCGGTAAATATGCTCTACGCTCCCTTTTTTGGAGCCTAACGCAGCCCTTCTGTGAACTCTAAATACCAGCGGTATTTAAAAGGTGCGGGGAAAAAAAGCATGCGTAGCTAACACACCCCTTTGGCCGCAGAACTCTAAATCTAGCCGTTAGGGTTTATTTTATAGGTAAGTATTTAGTTTTAAAAAGGAATAATTTAGTTAATGATAGTAATTTTATTTAGATTTATTTGAATTATATTTAAGTTAGGGGGGTTAGGGTTAGACTTAGGTTTAGGGGTTAATACATTTAGAATATTGGTTTGGACGTTGGGGACGACAGATTAAGGGTTAATAAGTGTAGGTAGGTTAAGGAGACATTGGGGCGGCAGATTAGGGGTTTAATAAATATAATGTAGGTGTCGGCGATGTTGGGGGCAGCAGATTAGGGGTTATTAAATATAATGTAAGTGGCGGCGATGTTGGGGGCAGCAGATTAGGGGTTAATAAATATAATGTAGGTGGCGGCGATGTCCGGAGCGGCAGATTAAGGGTTAATAAGTATAATGTAGGTGTCTGCAATGTTGGGGGCGGCAGATTAGGGATTAATAAGTGTAAGATTAGGGGTGTTTAGATTTGGGGTTCATGTTAGGGTGTTAGGTGTAAATATAACTTTAGTTTCCCCATCAGAATCAATGGGGCTGCCTTACGACCAGCTCACCCCTGATTTAAGCAGCGCTGGTATTGGAGTGTGGTATGGAGCTCAATTTTGCTCTACGCTCACTTCTTGCCTGTTAACGCCGGGTTTGTAAAAACCTGTAATACCAGCACTGTAGGTAAGTGAGCGGTGAGAATAAACTGCACGTTAGCACCGCACAGCTCATAACGCAAAACTCGTAATCTAAAAAATACCCTTGCAGAGAATAAAACAACCCTAAGATTACTGAAAACCAAAAACCTAACCTTACAAAAATAACAAACGGCCAGATTACGAGTTTTACGTTATGAGCTGTGCGGTGCTAACGTGCAGTTTATTCTCACCGCTCACTTACCTACAGTGCTGGTATTACAGGTTTTTACAAACCCGGCGTTACAGGCAAGAAGTGAGCGTAGAGCAAAATTGAGCTCCATACCATATTTTTTTTATATTTTCTGTAATCTTAGTTTTGTTTTTTCAGTAATCTTAGGGTTTTTTATTTTATGTAATGTTTGGGTTTTTTGTAATGCAGGTTTTTTTTGTTTGTAATTTTTTAATGCTTTTTAGGTAGTTAGTATATTTTTAATTTTATTTCAGTGTATTTTAATTGGGGTTAAGTTAGGGGGTGTCAGGTTACGGGGCTTTGTTTTTAGTTTAATGCTTTGTGCTGTGGGGGTAAGAGGATTAGGGGTTAATAGGTTAATTGGGTGTTTGCATTGTGGGGGCTGGCAGATTAGGGGCTAATAGGTTAATTGGGTGTTTGCATTGTGGGGGGTTGGCGGATTAGGGGTTAACAAGTTAATTAGGTGTTTGCGATGTTGGGGGATGGCGGTTTAGGGGTTTATATGTTTTATTAGTGATTGCGATGTATGGGGATGGCGGTTTAGGGGTTAATAAATTTTATTAGTGATTGCGATGTATGGGGATGGCGGTTTAGGAGTTAATATGTTTATTTAGTATTTGTGATGTGGGGGATGGTTTTAAATGGTGTTTTAACATTTGGGTTAAAAAAAATTCCGGTTGTAAAATTCCAGTGTAAAAATATTGTCTTGTTTCATGAGAAGACATAGGAACAGCAATGATTTAAGACTAAACAGACTAAGAATGGAAAAAGGCAATTGTTTCAAACAATAATAGATCTTACTTCTAATTAAGAGGCTTAATCTTTATAAAATAGATTTTATTTCTGGTAGTGCATTATTTTGCTTGGGGGGGGGGTGATCATAAAGTTGCTGAGATAGAAAGGTTTACATTTGAAATAAAAAGCCACATAAACAAAACCATCTGTACAGATGTTTAATTAGGCCATGTGAGAACAGACCTGCCATGTTTGTTTAGGGAAATGCCCTTTTATACCATTTCTATAAGAGATTATTATCTTGTTACTTCTTTAACATACCATATTCATCACAGTCACATTTATTTAGCCTTGTACTAATGAGTTTGTATACAGGGCATGTACCTTTATCCAAGGGCCCCATCACCAGAATAGCTGTCTGTCGCCCCTCATCTAATAATAGATCTTCTAGTTAAGGGGCTTTTCAAGTGTTTTGCCTTTTCTGTAGATGTGCTGCCCTAGGCACTGGTAATATATTGAGACTTTCCATGTATTGTTTTTTTTCTGTAGTTATACAGCTCTAGGCACTAGTAATTTGTTCAGACGTTGTAGGTTATTGGTGTTTAAGGCACTGGTAATATTTTTGTGGAACTTCAGCCAATGTGTTGTGTGCCAGATGAAGAAATAACAGAGACCAGACCAAATATCCAAACAATGGCTAACCCTTCACAGGCTGATCTCTAATTCACTGCTAGCAGAACTTCCCTTACAGACAAAGGGAAAGTGAAGCTCTTGCTAAGTGTAACAGCGAATATAATCAGAACATTCCTAGATAGGAGAAATAGATCTGATAAGTCATTATTAATCACACCACCCAGCTCCTCCAATAGCAGGTGCAATGGGAAGGGGAGCAAACAATCACAATAACGCTAGTGTCATTATTGGCACCTCACTTGTAATCCTGCTCTTATTTGCACATTTCTTTCATGTTGGTTGAGTTGTTAGGCAAAATACAGACAAAGAAGAGTTTTATTTCTCTTAGAAAAACTAAGGCCTAGATTTAGAGTTCTGCGGTAGCCGTCAAAACCAGCGTTGGAGGCTCCTAAAGCTGGTTTTTACCGCCCTCAGGTATTTGGAGTCAGTGATTAAAGGGTCTAACACTCACTTTCCAGCCGCGACTTTTCCATACCGCAGATCCCCTTACGTCAATTGCGTATCCTATATTTTCAATGGGATCTTTCTAACTCCGGTATTTAGAGTCGTGGCTGGAGTGAGCGTTAGAAATCTAACGACCAAACTCCAGCCGCAGAAAAAAGTCAGTAGTTAAGAGCTTTTTGGGCTAACGCCGGTTCATAAAGCTCTTAACTACTGTACTCTAAAGTACACTAACACCCATAAACTACCTATGCACCCCTAAACCGAGGCCCCCCCACATCGCCGCCACTATAATAAATATTTTTAACCCCTAATCTGCCGACCGCCACCTACGTTATCCTTATGTACCCCTAATCTGCTGCCCCTAACACCGCCGACCCCTATATTATATTTATTAACCATCTAATCTGCCCCCCACAACGTCGCCGACACCTACCTACAATAATTAACCCCTATTCTGCCGACCGCAAAACGCCGCCACCTACGTTATCCCTATGAACCCCTAATCTGCTGCCCCTAACACCGCCGACCCCTATATTATATTTATTAACCCCTAATCTGCCCCCCACAACGTCGCCGCCACCTACCTACACTTATTAACCCCTAATCTGCCGAGCGGACTGCACCGCTACTATAATAAAGTTATTAACCCCTAATCCGCCTCACTCCCGCCTCAATAACCCTATAATAAATAGAATAAACCCCTAATCTGCCCTCCCTAACATCGCCAACACCTAACTTCAAACATTAACCCCTAATCTGCCGACCGGAGCTCACCGCTACTCTAATATATTTTTTAACCCCTAAAGCTAATTCTAACCCTAACCCTAACACCCCCCTAAGTTAAATATAATTTTATTCTAACGAAATAAATTAACTATTATTAAATAACTTATTCCTATTTAAAGCTAAATACTTACCTGTAAAATAAACCCTAATATAGCTACAATATAAATTATAATTACATTGTAGCTATTTTAGGATTAATATTTATTTTACAGGCAACTTTGTATTTATTTTGACCAGGTACAATAGCTATTAAATAGTTAATAACTATTTAATAGTTACCTAGTTAAAATAATAACAAAATTACCTGTAAAATAAATCCTAACCTAAGTTACAATTAAACCTAACACTACACTAGCAATAAATTAATTAAATAAAATACCTACAATTACCTACAATTAAACCTAACACTACACTATCAATAAATTAATTAAATACAATTCCTACAAATAAATACATTTAAATAAACTAACTAAAGTACAAAAAATAAAAAAGAACTAAGTTACAAAAAAATAAAAAAATATTTACAAACATTAGAAAAAAATTACAACAATTTTAAACTAATTACACCTACTCTAAGCCCCCTAATAAAATAACAAAGACCCCCAAAATAAAAAAACGCCCTACCCTATTCTAAATTACAAAAGTTCAAAGCTCTTTCACCTTACCAGCCCTTAAAAGGGCCCTTTGCGGGGCATGCCCCAAAAAATTCAGCTCTTTTGCCTGTAAAAAAAAAAAAATACCCCCCCCAACATTACAACCCACCACCCACATACCCCTAATCTAACCCAAACCCCCCTTAAATAAACCTAACACTAAGCCCCTGAAGATCTTTCTACCTTATCTTCACCACGCTGGGTTCACCGATCGATCCAGAAGAGCTCCTCCGATGTCTTGATCCAAGCCCAAGCGGGGGGCTGAAGAGGTCCATGATCCGACTGAAGTCTTCATCCAAGCGGGAGCTGAAGAGGTCCATGATCCGGCTGAAGTCTTCATCCAAGCAGTAGCTGAAGAGGTCCATGATCCGGCTGAAGTCTTCATCCAAGCGGGAGCTGAAGAGGTCCATGATCCGGCTGAAGTCTTCTATCAAGCGGCATCTTCAATCTTCTTTCTTCCGGATCCATGTTCATCCCGCCGACGCGGAACATCCATCTTCACCGACGACTTCCCGACGAATGACGGTTCCTTTAAGGGACGTCATCCAAGATGGCGTCCCTCGAATTCCGATTGGCTGATAGGATTCTATCAGCCAATCGGAATTAAGGTAGGAAAATTCTGATTGGCTGATGGAATCAGCCAATCAGAATCAAGTTCAATCCGATTGGCTGATCCGATCAGCCAATCAGATTGAGCTTGCATTCTATTGGACCTCTTCAGCCTCCCGCTTGGGCTTGGATCAAGACATCGGAGGAGCTCTTCTGGATCGATCGGTGAACCCGGCGTGGTGAAGATAAGGTAGGAAGATCTTCAGGGGCTTAGTGTTAGGTTTATTTAAGGGGGGTTTGGGTTAGATTAGGGGTATGTGGGTGGTGGGTTGTAATGTTGGGGGGGTATTGTATGTTTTTTTTTACAGGCAAAAGAGCTGAATTTTTTGGGTCATGCCCCGCAAAGGGCCCTTTTAAGGGCTGGTAAGGTGAAAGAGCTTAGAACTTTTGTAATTTAGAATAGGGTAGGGCATTTTTTTATTTTGGGGGTCTTTGTTATTTTATTAGGGGGCTTAGAGTAGGTGTAATTAGCTTAAAATTGTTGTAATTTTTTTCTAATGTTTGTAAATATTTTTTTATTTTTTATAACTTAGTTCTTTTTTATTTTTTGTACTTTAGTTAGTTTATTTAATTGTATTTATTTGTAGGAATTGTATTTAATTTATTTATTGATAGTGTAGTGTTAGGTTTAATTGTAGATAATTGTAGGTATTTTATTTAATTAATTTATTGCTAGTGTAGTGTTAGGTTTAATTGTAATTTAGGTTAGGATTTATTTTACAGGTAATTTTGTTATTATTTTAACTAGGTAACTATTAAATAGTTCTTAACTATTTAATAGCTATTGTACCTGGTTAAAATAATTACAAAGTTGCCTGTAAAATAAATATTAATCCTAAAATAGCTACAATGTAATTATAATTTATATTGTAGCTATATTAGGGTTTATTTTACAGGTAAGTATTTAGCTTTAAATAGGAATAAGTTATTTAATAAGAGTTAATTTATTTAGTTAGAATAAAATTATATTTAACTTAGGGGGGTGTTAGGGTTAGGGTTAGAATTAGCTTTAGGGGTTAAAAAATTTATTAGAGTAGCGGTGAGCTCCGATCGGCAGATTAGGGATTAATACTATTTCTTATAGGGTTATTGAGGCAGGAGTGAGGCGGATTAGGGGTTAATACATTTATTATAGTAGCGCTCAGGTCCGGTCGGCAGATTAGGGGTTAATAATTGAATTTAGGTGTCGGCGATGTTAGGGAGGGCAGATTAGGGGTTAATACTATTTCTTATAGGGTTATTGAGGCGGGAGTGAGGCGGATTAGGGGTTAATACATTTATTATAGTAGCGCTCAGGTCCGGTCGGCAGATTAGGGGTTAATAATTGAAGTTAGGTGTCGGCGATGTTAGGGAGGGCAGATTAGGGGTTAATACTATTTATTATAGGGTTAGTGAGGCGGGAGTGAGGCGGATTAGGGGTTAATAACTTTATTATAATAGCGGCGCGGTCCGGTCGGCAGATTAGGGGTTAATAAGTGTAGGCAGGTGGAGGCGACATTGTGGGGGGCAGATTAGGGGTTAATTAATATAATATAGGGGTCGGCGGTGTTAGGGGCAGCAGATTAGGGGTACATAGGGATAATGTAAGTAGCGGCGGTTTACGGAGCGGCAGATTAGGGGTTAAAAATAATATGCAGGGGTCAGCGATAGCGGGGGCGGCAGAATAGGGGTTAATAAGTGTAAGGCTAGGGGTGTTTAGACTCGGGGTACATGATAGGGTGTTAGGTGCAGACGTAGGAAGTGTTTCCCCATAGGAAACAATGGGGCTGCGTTAGGAGCTGAACGCGGCTTTTTTGCAGGTGTTAGATTTTTTTTCAGCTCAAACAGCCCCATTGTTTTCTATGGGGGAATCGTGCACGAGCACGTTTTTGAAGCTGGCCGCGTCCGTAAGCACCGCTGGTATCTAGAGTTGCAGTGGCGTTAAATTGTGCTCTACGCTCCCTTTTTGGAGCCTAACGCACTGAAAACCCTGCCATTCTGTAAACTCTAAATACCAGCGGTATTTAAAAGGTGCGGGGGGGAAAAAGCACGCGTAGCTAACGCACCCCTTTGGCCGCAAAACTCTAAATCTAGGCCTGAGTCTTGTTTGTTACATTTCATGTGAGTTACCTGCAGACAAGACTATGTGACATTACAAATATTATTTAAAGATAAATGAGGTTTCTACCAGTATAAATTAGACTTATGCGCGGCAGAAAAATTAGTTTTGGATGTTTTAGAATTTCGTTTTAGGATCGATTCAAATTCGGATACATTCAAATGCATTTGTTTCTGATTCATTCGGATTAAAATAAATTTGGATGTATTTGGTTCGGATTCGATTTGTAAATTCGGAAGTTCGGTATGTGTTAGTTTGGATGTGCTGTGTATTAGATTAGTATTATGTACTGTAATATTAGGTGTAACTCATAGCAGAGTGATATAACCTAATATACTGTAAACTACTAGTGTAATTGTGGTTAGTCCATGGCCATCCGAATGTAACAAATAAATCCAAACTAATTTGAATTTATTATTTATTTGAATTTTTATTTATTTGAATTTTATTATTTATTTATTTATTGGGATCTTTCTAACGCCGGTATTTAGAGTCGTGGCTGAAGTGAGCGTTAGAAATCTAACGACAAAACTCCAGCCGCAGAAAAAAACCTGGAGTTAAGAGCTTTATGGGCTAACGCCGGTTTATAAAGCTCTTAACTACTGTGCTCTAAAGTACACTAACACCCATTAACTACCTATGTACCCCTAAACCGAGGCCCCCCCACATCGCCGCCACTCTATTAAATTTTTTTAACCCCTAATCTGCCGACTGCACACCGCCGCCACCTACGTTATCCCTATGTACCCCTAATCTGCTGCCCCTAATACCGCCGACACCTACATAATATTTATGAACCCCTAATCTGCCGCTATCGCTGACACCTGCATATTTTTTTAACCCCTAATCTGCCGCTCAGTACACCGCCGCAACCTACATTATACCTATGTACCCCTAATCTGCTGCCCCTAACACAGCCGACCCCTATATTATATTTATTAACCCCTAATCTGCCGTTCTCATGCAACCTTTTTACTCAGCAAAGTTTGTTCAGTTATGAGACAAGCATATTTAGCTAGTAAGGATTAAAACAAAGTTCAGCATGTCAACAAAACACCATGATATTCAAAATACAGATACTATAGGGATATATAAATCATTGAATACTGTGACAAAGCAGCCAACATAAATGTCCTCATCAAACAACAATTTTCCTGGTAGCACTGTGTCTGGATACAGTCAAGACCTCTTATAAAATTAGAGATAAAGATGCAGTTGTAAACTATAGATCTCCTATACTATGAAGAGCTAAGTAACATTTTAAATGTAAAGACAAGATATAAAAACAGATTATACATCCTAATAAACTAGAGCAAGCTTTTGAGTTTCAAATGCAAAGTCTATCAGTCAGTAGGTGTGCAATTTGATAGGAAGCCATTGGACACTCACTACTCGCCAACTTAGGGACATTTAAAAGTTACCAATTATCCTATCTCAAAATAAGTAATGTTCCATGAGAGACTCACTATCAATCCTTCCCACTGGTTATATTGTGAGAGTCGGCTGACATTTTCCGGCTTATACATTTGGAGAGATCGTGGGAGAGAAGCAACCATCATCCTGTACTGGATCAACTTCGTAGAGGTTTCTCCTTTATCAAGCATCAAGTGGGTAGTTTTCCTCTCCCCCATTGAGCCGTTCTCACTAAAAACTTCCAATAGATCTGGACAGGAAGAGAAGTGTAGATCCTGCAAGAGGGAGAAAAATTGCGGCCATATTTCCATTCTGCATTGGGCGCGCACGGTATCCTTAGTCTTTTTTTGCTCCTGTGCTCTGGCTGTTGAGCCTAATGTGAGGGCCGGCGTAGTTATGCCTGTGCTGAGTACGCTAAGCCCCATGTACTTGCTATCTTGCTGAGCCACATTCAGAGCCCCTTTATGCACAAACACCGGCTCCGTTATAACAGGGACCGAATCCTTAACAAAGCCAGCCGGAACACTATCCAGGCACATGAGACCTGCAGCACAAGTATGCGCATCTCCGGTCAAAGCAGGCTCAAGACGTCCACATCGCTGGGAGACACAAGTAACCCCATGTCTGAGCGCATTTGTCAAAAGTCCCTCAAGAGCAGCATGGTGCTCCGCAAGGATACATCGTAGGGTCTCCACAAAGCTATCTAGGCTTGTCATATTTTGTAGTTCAGGCGTCAAGGCGGTTATATAAAGGGATTAATTATAGAATAAGTGTCTTCTCTGCGCAACTATAAAAAACAGTATTACCGCAGTATGAGTGCTTCAAGATGGCCGCTCCCTTAGAGTATAGCGTGGAAGATGTAAGCAATATAAAGTAGTTCCATGTCCTTTCGACTCCTCTTTACCTCATCAAAACTTCTCCTGTGTATCTCGATGGTCTTAGCCGCCACTTCGTGTGCTTTTGGGCATCCCTGAGCGATCTAAAATGTGGCCATGAATTTCATATGAGCAGAGCTCTGTATATGTGCGACCGCTCAGGCAGCCATCTTGCTCCGCCCCCCCTACCTACAATTATTAACCCCTAATCTGCCGACCGGACCACACTGCTACTATAATAAATGTATTAACCCCTAAAGCTAAGCTCTAATGCGAGCTCAATCTGATTGGCTGATCGGATCAGCCAATCGGATTGAACTTGAATCTGATTGGCTGATTTCATCAGCCAATCAGAATTTTCCTACCTTAATTCCGATTGGCTGATAGAATCCTATCAGCCAATTGGAATTCGAGGGACGCCATCTTGGATGACGTCCCTTAAAGGAACCGTCATTTGTCGGGAAGTCGTCGGTGAAGATGGATGTTCCGCGTCGGCGGGATGAACTACATGGATCCGGAAGAAAGAAGATTGAAGATGCCGCTTGATAGAACACTTCAGTCGGATCATGGACCTCTTCAGCTCCCGCTTGGATGAAGACTTTAGCCGGATCATGGACATCTTCAGCCCCCCGCTTGGGCTTGGATCAAGACATCGGAGGCTCTTCTGGATCGATCGGTGAACCCGGTGTGGTGAAGACAAGGTAGGGAGATCTTCAGGGGCTTAGTGTTAGGTTTATTTAAGGGGGGTTTGGGTTAGATTAGGGGTATGTGGGTGGTGGGTTGTAATGTTGGGGGGGTATTGTATGTTTTTTTTTTACAGGCAAAAGAGCTGAATTCTTTGGGGCATGCCCCGCAAAGGGCCCTTTTCAGGGCTGGTAAGGTAAAAGAGCTTTTCTATTTTAATTTTAGAATAGGGTAGGGCATTTTTTTATTTTGGGGGTCTTTGTTATTTTATTAGGGGGCTTAGAGTAGGTGTAATTAGTTTAAAATTGTTGTAATATTTTTCTAATGTTTGTAAATATTTTTTTTATTTTTTGTAACTTAGTTCTTTTTTATTTTTTGTACTTTAGTTAGTTTATTTCATTGTATTTATTTGTAGGTATTGTATTTAATTAATTTATTGATAGTGTAGTGTTAGGTTTAATTGTAGATAATTGTAGGTAGTTTATTTAATTTATTTATTGATAGTGTAGTGTTAGGTTTAATTGTAAATTAGGTTAGGATTTATTTTACAGGTAATTTTGTAATTATTTTAACTAGGTAGCTATTAAATAGTTATTAACTATTTAATAGCTATTGTACCTGGTTAAAATAAATACAAAGTTGCCTGTAAAATAAATATTAATCCTAAAATAGCTACTATATAATTATAATTTATATTGTAGCTATATTAGGATTTATTTTACAGGTAAGTATTTAACTTTAAATAGGAATAATTTATTTAATAAGAGTTAATTTATTTCGTTAGATTTAAATTATATTTAACTTAGGGGGGTGTTAGTGTTAGGGTTAGACTTAGCTTTAGGTGTTAATACATTTATTAGAGTAGCGGTGAGGTCCATTCGGCAGATTAGGGGTTAATAATTGTAGGTAGGTGGAGGTGACGTTGGGGGCGGCAGATTAAGGGTTAATAAATATAATATAGGGGTCGGCGGTGTTAGGGGCAGCAGATTAGGGGTACATAGGGATAACGTAGGTTGCGGCGGTGTACGGAGCGGCAGATTAGGGGTTAATAATAAAATGCAGGGGTCAGCTATAGCGGGGGCAGCAGATTAGGGGTTAATAAATATAATATAGGGGTCTGCGGTGTTAGGGGCAGCAGATTAGGGGTACATAGGGATAACGTAGGTTGCGGCGGTGTACGGAGCGGCAGATTAGGGGTTAATAATAATATGCAGGGGTCAGCGATAGCGGGGGCGGCAGATTAGGGGTTAATAAGTGTAAGGTTAGGGGTGTTTAGACTCGGGGTACATGTTAGAGTGTTAGGTGCAGACTTAGGAAGTGTTTCCCCATAGGAAACAATGGGGCTGCGTTAGGAGCTGAACGCTGCTTTTTTGCAGGTGTTAGTTTTTTTTTCAGCTCAAACAGCCCCATTGTTTCCTATGGGGGAATCATGCACAAGCACGTTTTTGAAGCTGGCCGCGTCCGTAAGCACCGCTGGTATCGAGAGTTGCAGTGGCGGTAAATATGCTCTACGCTCCCTTTTTTGGAGCCTAACGCAGCCCTTCTGTGAACTCTAAATACCAGCTGTATTTAAAAGGTGCGGGGGAAAAAAAGGATGCGTAGCTAACGCACCCCTTTGGCCGCAGAACTCTAAATCTAGCTGTTAGGGTTTATTTTATAGGTAAGTATTTAGTTTTAAAAAGGAATAATTTAGTTAATGATAGTAATTTTATTTAGATTTATTTTAATTATATTTAAGTTAGGGGGGTTAGGGTTAGACTTAGGTTTAGGGGTTAATACATTTAGAATAGTGGTTTGGACATTGGGGACGGCAGATTAAGGGTTAATAAGTGTAGGTAGGTTAAGGAGACATTGGGGTTTAATAAATATAATGTAGGTGTCGGCGATGTTGGGGGCAGCAGATTAGGGGTTTAATAAATATAATGTAGGTGTCGGCGATGTTGGGGGCAGCAGATTAGGGTTATTAAATATAATGTAGGTGGCGGCGATGTTGGGGGCAGCAGATTAGGGGTTAATAAATATAATGTAGGTGGCGGCGATGTCCGGAGCGGCAGATTAGGGGTTAATAAGTATAATGTAGGTGTCTGCAATGTTGGGGGCGGCAGATTAGGGGTTAATAAGTGTAAGATTAGGGTTGTTTAGACTTGGGGTTCATGTTAGGGTGTTAGGTGTAAATATAACTTTAGTTTCCCCATCAGAATCAATGGGGCTGCCTTACGACCAGCTCACCCCTGATTTAAGCAGCGCTGGTATTGGAGTGTGGTATGGAGCTCAATTTTGCTCTACGCTCACTTCTTGCCTGTTAACGCCGGGTTTGTAAAAACCTGTAATACCAGCACTGTAGGTAAGTGAGCGGTGAGAATAAACTGCACGTTAGCACCGCACAGCTCATAACGCAAAACTCGTAATCTGGCCGTTTGTTATTTTTATAAGGTTAGGTTTTTGGTTTTCAGTAATCTTAGGGTTGTTTTATTCTCTGCAAGGGTATTTTTTTTTATATTTTCTGTAATCTTAGTTTTGTTTTTTCAGTAATCTTAGGGTTTTTTATTTTATGTAATGTTTGGTTTTTTTGTAATGCAGGTTTTTTTTGTTTGTAATTTTTGAATGCTTTTTAGGTAGTTAGTATATTTTTAATTTTATTTCAGTGTATTTTAATTGGGGTTAAGTTAGGGGGTGTCAGGCTACGGGGCTTTGTTTTTAGTTTAATGCTTTGTGCTGTGGGGGTAAGAGGATTAGGGGTTAATAGGTTAATTGGGTGTTTGCATTGTGGGGGCTGGCAGATTAGGGGCTAATAGGTTAATTGGGTGTTTGCATTGTGGGGGGTTGGCGGATTAGGGGTTAACAAGTTAATTAGGTGTTTGCGATGTCGGGGGATGGCGGTTTAGGGGTTTATATGTTTTATTAGTGATTGCGATGTATGGGGATGACGGTTTAGAGGTTAATACATTTTATTAGTGATTGCGATGTATGGGGATGGCGGTTTAGGGGTTAATATGTTTATTTAGTATTTGTGATGTGGGGGATGGTTTTAAATGGTGTTTTAACATTTGGGTTAAAAAAAATTCCGGTTTAGATTTTTACGTGTGACTTCAACATTTTTCTTTTTTTATGTTTATGTTACGCGTGCAATATGATATACTGGCGTAAGCTACTGTGGAACATAAAAGGGCCATAAAGATCACATTCTGGGGGTTGGGGTCCATATTGCTATGCTGAATGTTAAATATTACATTTCCCAACATCCCTGTCTCTCACTGCTGATATATATATAAAAAAATGGCCATTTTCAAGCATCTTGACATGGACTTCAACCCCATTAGACTGCCACATTCAACTCTCTGTCCCTATACTACTAACTCCTTAAGGTGCTACACTGTCCCTGTTACCTACTCACCCACTCTGCACACATTCAGGGAGGGGTTTCTATAAGAAACACCACATTTTGACCCAACAGCCACTTTATCTACAGTGGAGGGTTATAATGGGAGTCACACATATATTGCAGCAATGAGGCTGAGCCAGTCAAGAATGCAGGACAGCTAACCGGCCAATTATCCCTAGTAAACTAACTGGTATTTATAGTTCTCAATCCAGGACATTTTTAACTTAGGGAGGCTTCAAACAGTTTTCTTTCACCCCTATATCAGAGCAACATTAAACTTGTTGAACTGGTCATTTTCATCTGAGACAACAGACAGTAAAAGATGTTTTGTGATCCAGAAGTTTAAATATTATATCTCCCAGCATGCCTTTCTCCAGAACTGCCAACTAATTTGCATAGTCGGTAAAGTCAGACAAAGTTACATTACAGCAAGTGAATACTAATATGTTACAGTGGTTTTCCATGTATCTGCAATTGCAGTGTAAAAATATTGTCTTGTTTCATGAGAAGACATAGGAACAGCAATGATTTAAGACTAAACAGACTAAGAATGGAAAAAAGGACAATTGTTTCAAACAATAATAGATCTTACTTCTAATTAAGAGGCTTAATCTTTATAAAATAGATTTTATTTCTGGTAGTGCATTATTTTGCTTGGGGGGGGGGGATGATCATAAAGTTGCTGAGTTAGAAAGGTTTACATTTGAAATAAAAAGCCACGTAAACAAAACCATCGGTACAGATGTGTAATTAGGCCATGTGAGAACAGACCTGCCATGTTTGTTTAGGGAAATGCACTTTTATACCATTTCTATAAGAGATTATTATCTTGTTACTTCTTTAACATACCATATTCATCACAGTCACATTTATTTAGCCTTGTACTAATGAGTTTGTATACAGGGCATGTACCTTTATCCAAGGGCCCCATCACCAGAATAGCTGTCTGTCGCCCCTCATCTAATAATAGATCTTCTAGTTAAGGGGCTTTTCAAGTGTTTTGCCTTTTCTGTTGATGTGCTGCCCTAGGCACTGGTAATATATTGAGACTTTCCATGTATTGTTTTTTTTCTGTAGTTATACAGTTCTAGGCACTAGTAATTTGTTCAGACGTTGTAGGTTATTGGTGTTTAAGGCACTGGTAATATTTTTGTGGATCTTCAGCCAATGTGTTGTGTGCCAGATGAAGAAATAACAGAGACCAGACCAAATATCCAAACAATGGCTAACCCTTCACAGGCTGATCTCTAATTCACTGCTAGCAGAACTTCCCTTACAGACAAAGGGAAAGTGAAGCTCTTGCTAAGTGTAACAGCTAATATAATCGGAACATTCCTAGATAGGAGAAATAGATCTGATAAGTCATTATTAATCACACCACCCAGCTCCTCCAATAGCAGGTGCAATGGGAAGGGGAGCAAACAATCACAATAACGCTAGTGTCATTATTGGCACCTCACTTGTAATCCTGCTCTTATTTGCACATTTCTTTCATGTTGGTTGAGTTGTTAGGCAAAATACAGACAAAGAAGAGTTTTATTTCTCTTAGAAAAACTAAGGCCTAGATTTAGAGTTCGGCGGTAGCCGTGAAAACCAGCGTTAGAGGCTCCTAACGCTGGTTTTGGGCGCCCGCTGGTATTTGGAGTCAGTGATTAAAGGGTCTAACGCTCACTTTTCAGCCGCGACTTTTCCATACCGCAGATCCCCCTACGCCATTTGCGTAGCCTATCTTTTCAATGGGATCTTTCTAACGCTGGTATTTAGAGTCGTTTCTGCAGTGAGCGTTAGAGCTCTAACGACAAAATTCCAGCCGCCTGAAAAAAGCAGGAGTTAAGAGCTTTCTGGCTAACGCCGGTTTCTAAAGCTCTTAACTACTGTACCCTAAAGTACACTAACACCCATAAACTACCTATGTACCCCTAAACCGAGGTCCCCCCACATCGCCGCCACTCGATTAAAATTTTTTAACCCCTAATCTGCCGACCGCCACCTACGTTATACTTATGTACCCCTAATCTGCTGCCCCTAACCCCGCCGACCCCTATATTATATTTATTAACCCCTAACTTGCCCCCCACAACGTCGCCGCAAGCTACTTAAAATAATTAACCCCTAATCTTCCGACCGCAAATCGCCGCCACCTACGTTATCCCTATGTACCCCTAATCTGCTGCCCCTAACATCGCCGACCCCTATGTTATATTTATTAACCCCTAATCTGCCCCCCACAACGTCGCCGACACCTACCTACACTTATTAACCCCTAATCTGCCGAGCGGACCTGAGCGCTACTATAATAAATGTATTAACCCCTAATCCGCCTCACTAACCCTATCATAAATAGTATTAACCCCTAATCTGCCCTCCCTAACATCGCCGACACCTACCTTCAATTATTAACCCCTAATCTGCCGACCGGAGCTCACCGCTATTCTAATAAATGTATTAACCCCTAAAGCTAAGTCTAACCCTAACACTAACACCCCCCTAAGTTAAATATAATTTTTATCTAACGAAATAAATTAACTCTTATTAAATAAATGATTCCTATTTAAAGCTAAATACTTACCTGTAAAATACATCCTAATATAGCTAAAATATAAATTATAATTATATTATAGCTATTTTAGGATAAATATTTATTTTACAGGTAACTTTGTAATTATTTTAACCAGGTACAATAGCTATTAAATAGTTAAGAACTATTTAATAGTTACCTAGTTAAAATAATTACAAATTTACCTGTAAAATAAATCCTAACCTAAGATATAATTAAACCTACCACTACCCTATCAATAAAATAATTAAATAAACTACCTACAATTACCTACAATTAACCTAACACTACACTATCAATAAATTAATTAAACACAATTGCTACAAATAAATACAATTAAATAAACTATCTAAAGTACAAAAAATAAAAAAGAACTAAGTTACAGAAAATAAAAAAATATTTACAAACATAAGAAAAATATTACAACAATTTTAAACTAATTACACCTACTCTAAGCCCCCTAATAAAATAACAAAGACCCCCAAAATAAAAAATTCCCTACCCTATTCTAAAATACAAAAATTACAAGCTCTTTTACCTTACCAGCCCTGAACAGGGCCCTTTGCGGGGCATGCCCCAAGAATTTCAGCTCTTTTGCCTGTAAAAAAAAACATACAATACCCCCCCCCCAACATTACAACCCACCACCCACATACCCCTAATCTAACCCAAACCCCCTTAAATAAACCTAACACTAATCCCCTGAAGATCTTCCTACCTTGTCTTCACCATCCAGGTATCACCGATCCGTCCTGGCTCCAAGATCTTCATCCAACCCAAGCGGGGGTTGGCGATCCATAATCCGGTGCTCCAAAGTCTTCCTCCTATCCGGCAAGAAGAGGACATCCGGACCGGCAAACATCTTCTCCAAGCGGCATCTTCTATGTTCTTCCATCCGATGACGACCGGCTCCATCTTGAAGACCTCCAGCGCGGATCCATCCTCTTCTTCCGACGACTAGACAACGAATGACGGTTCCTTTAAGGGACGTCATCCAAGATGGCGTCCCTCGAATTCCGATTGGCTGATAGGATTCTATCAGCCAATCGGAATTAAGGTAGGAATTTTCTGATTGGCTGATGGAATCAGCCAATCAGAATCAAGTTCAATCCGATTGGCTGATCCAATCAGCCAATCAGATTGAGCTCGCATTCTATTGGCTGTTCCGATCAGCCAATAGAATGCGAGCTCAATCTGATTGGCTGATTGGATCAGCCAATCGGATTGAACTTGATTCTGATTGGCTGATTCCATCAGCCAATCAGAATATTCCTACCTTAATTCCGATTGGCTGATAGAATCCTATCAGCCAATCGGAATTCGAGGGACGCCATCTTGGATGACGTCCCTTAAAGGAACCGTCATTCGTCGTCTAGTCGTCGGAAGAAGAGGATGGATCCGCGCTGGAGGTCTTCAAGATGGAGCCGGTCGTCATCGGATGGAAGAACATAGAAGATGCCGCTTGGAGAAGATGTTTGCCGGTCCGGATGTCCTCTTCTTGCCGGATAGGAGGAAGACTTTGGAGCACCGGATTATGGATCGCCAACCCCCGCTTGGGTTGGATGAAGATCTTGGAGCCAGGACGGATCGGTGATACCTGGATGGTGAAGACAAGGTAGGAAGATCTTCAGGGGATTAGTGTTAGGTTTATTTAAGGGGGTTTGGGTTAGATTAGGGGTATGTGGGTGGTGGGTTGTAATGTTGGGGGGGGGTATTGTATGTTTTTTTTTTACAGGCAAAAGAGCTGAAATTCTTGGGGCATGCCCCGCAAAGGGCCCTGTTCAGGGCTGGTAAGGTAAAAGAGCTTGTAATTTTTGTATTTTAGAATAGGGTAGGGAATTTTTTATTTTGGGGGTCTTTGTTATTTTATTAGGGGGCTTAGAGTAGGTGTAATTAGTTTAAAATTGTTGTAATATTTTTCTTATGTTTGTAAATATTTTTTTATTTTCTGTAACTTAGTTCTTTTTTATTTTTTGTACTTTAGATAGTTTATTTAATTGTATTTATTTGTAGCAATTGTGTTTAATTAATTTATTGATAGTGTAGTGTTAGGTTAATTGTAGGTAATTGTAGGTAGTTTATTTAATTATTTTATTGATAGGGTAGTGGTAGGTTTAATTATATCTTAGGTTAGGATTTATTTTACAGGTAAATTTGTAATTATTTTAACTAGGTAACTATTAAATAGTTCTTAACTATTTAATAGCTATTGTACCTGGTTAAAATAATTACAAAGTTGCCTGTAAAATAAATATTAATCCTAAAATAGCTATAATATAAATGTAATTTATATTGTAGCTATATTAGGATTTATTTTACAGGTAAGTATTTAGCTTTAAATAGGAATCATTTATTTAATAAGAGTTAATTTATTTCGTTAGATAAAAATTATATTTAACTTAGGGGGGTGTTAGTGTTAGGGATAGACTTAGCTTTAGGGGTTAATACATTTATTAGAATAGCGGTGAGCTCCGGTCGGCAGATTAGGGGTTAATAATTGAAGGTAGGTGTCGGCGATGTTAGGGAGGGCAGATTAGGGGTTAATACTATTTATGATAGGGTTAGTGAGGCGGATTAGGGGTTAATACATTTATTATAGTAGCGCTCAGGTCCGCTCGGCAGATTAGGGGTTAATAAGTGTAGGTAGGTGTCGGCGACGTTGTGGGGGGCAGATTAGGGGTTAATAAATATAACATAGGGGTCGGCGATGTTAGGGCAGCAGATTAGGGGTACATAGGGATAACGTAGGTGGCGGCGGTTTACGGAGCGGCAGATTAGGGGTTAAAAGTATAATGCAGGGGTCAGCGATAGCGGGGGGCGGCAGATTAGGGGTTAATAAGTGTAAGGTTAGGGGTGTTTAGACTCGGGGTACATGTTAGAGTGTTAGGTGCAGACGTAGGAAGTGTTTCCCCATAGGAAACAATGGGGCTGCGTTAGGAGCTGAACGCTGCTTTTTTGCAGGTGTTAGGTTTTTTTTCAGCTCAAACAGCCCCATTGTTTCCTATGGGAGAATCGTGCACGAGCACGTTTTTGATGTCGGCCGCGTCCGTAAGCAACTCTGGTATCGAGAGTTGCATTTGCGGTAAAAATGCCCTACGCTCCTTTTTTGGAGCCTAACGCAGCATTTGTTTTAACTCTCGATACCAGAGTTAAATTTATGGTGCGGCCAGAAAAAAGCCCGCGGAGCGTTAACAGCCCTTTTACCGCCGAACTCTAAATCTAGGCCTATGTCTTGTTTGTTACATTTCATGTGAGTTACCTGCAGACAAGACTATGTGACATTACAAATATTATTTATAGATAAATGAGGTTTCTACCAGTATAAATTAGACTTGTGCGCGGCAGAAAAATTCGTTTTGGATGTTTTAGAATTTCGTTTTAGGATCGATTCAAATTCGGATACATTCAAATGCATTTGTTTCTGATTCATTCGGTTTAAAATAAATTTGGATGTATTTGGTTCGGATTCGATTTGAAAATTCGGAAGGTCTGTATGTGTTAGTTTGGATGTGCTGTGTATTAGATTAGTATTATGTACTGTAATATTAGGTGTAACTCATAGCAGAGTGATATAACCTAATATACTGTAAACTACTAGTGTAATCGTGGTTAGTCCATGGCCATCCGAATGTAACAAATAAATCCAAACTAATTTGAATGTATTATTTATTTGAATTTTTATTTATTTGAATTTTATTATTTATTTATTTATTTATTGGGATCTTTCTAACGCCGGTATTTAGAGTCGTGGCTGAAGTAAGTGTTAGAAATCTAACGACAAAATTCCAGCCGCAGAAAAAAAACAGGAGTTAAGAGTTTTATGGACTAATGCCGGTTTATAAAGCTCTTAACTACTGTGCTCTAAAGTACACTAACACCCATAAACTACCTATGTACCCCTAAACCGAGGCCCCCCCACATCGCCGCCACTCTATTAAATTTTTTTAACCCCTAATCTGCCGACCGCACACCGCCGCCACCTACGTTATCCCTATGTACCCCTAATCTGCTGCCCCTAATACCGCCGACACCTACATAATATTTATTAACCCCTAATCTGCCGCCCCCCGCTATCGCTGACACCTGCATATTTTTTTTAACCCCTAATCTGCCGCTCCGTACACCGCCGCAACCTACATTATACCTATGTACCCCTAATCTGCTGCCCCTAACACAGCCGACCCCTATATTATATTTATTAACCCCTAATCTGCCGCCCCCAACGTCGCCTCCACCTACCTACAATTATTAACCCCTAATCTGCCGACCGGACCACACCGCTACTATAATAAATGTATTAACCCCTAAAGCTAAGCTCTAATGCGAGCTCAATCTGATTGGCTGATCGGATCAGCCAATCGGATTGAACTTGAATCTGATTGGCTGATTTCATCAGCCAATCAGAATTTTCCTACCTTAATTCCGATTGGCTGATAGAATCCTATCAGCCAATCGGAATTCGAGGGACGCCATCTTGGATGACGTCCCTTAAAGGAACCGTCATTTGTCGGGAAGTCGTCGGTGAAGATGGAAGTTCCGCGTCGGCGGGATGAACTACATGGATCCGGAAGAAAGAAGATTGAAGATGCCGCTTGATAGAAGACTTCAGTTGGATCATGGACCTCTTCAGCTCCCGCTTGGATGAAGACTTTAGCCGGATCATGGACATCTTCAGCCCCCCGCTTGGGCTTGGATCAAGACATCGGAGGCTCTTCTGGATCGATCGGTGAACCCGGCGTGGTGAAGACAAGGTAGGGAGATCTTCAGGGGCTTAGTGTTAGGTTTATTTAAGGGGGGTTTGGGTTAGATTAGGGGTATGTGGGTGGTGGGTTGTAATGTTGGGGGGGGGTATTGTATGTTTTTTTTTTACAGGCAAAAGAGCTGAATTCTTTGGGGCATGCCCCGCAAAGGGCCCTTTTCAGGGCTGGTAAGGTAAAAGAGCTTTTCTATTTTAATTTTAGAATAGGGTAGGGCATTTTTTTATTTTGGGGGTCTTTGTTATTTTATTAGGGGGCTTAGATTAGGTGTAATTAGTTTAAAATTGTTGTAATATTTTTCTAATGTTTGTAAATATTTTTTTATTTTTGTAACTTAGTTCTTTTTTATTTTTTGTACTTTAGTTAGTTTATTTCATTGTATTTATTTGTAGGTATTGTATTTAATCAATTTATTGATAGTGTAGTGTTAGGTTTAATTGTAGATAATTGTAGGTCGTTTATTTAATTTATTTATTGATAGTGTAGTGTTAGGTTTAATTGTAACTTAGGTTAGGATTTATTTTACAGGTAATTTTGTAATTATTTTAACTAGGTAGCTATTAAATAGTTATTAACTATTTAATAGCTATTGTACCTGGTTAAAATAATTACAAAGTTGCCTGTAAAATAAATATTAATCCTAAAATAGCTACAATATAATTATAATTTATATTGTAGCTATATTAGGATTTATTTTACAGGTAAGTATTTAGCTTTAAATAGGAATAATTTATTTAATAAGAGTTAATTTATTTCGTAAGATTTAAATTATATTTAACTTAGGGGGGTGTTAGTGTTAGAGTTAGATTAGCTTTAGGGGTTAATACATTTATTAGAGTAGCGGTGCGGTCCGGTCGGCAGATTAGGGGTTAATAATTGTAGGTAGGTGGAGGCGACGTTGGGGGCGGCAGATTAGGGGTTAATAAATATAATATAGGGGTCGGCGGTGTTAGGGGCAGCAGATTAGGGGTACATAGGGATAACGTAGGTTGCAGCGGTGTACGGAGCGGCAGATTAGGGGTTAATAATAATATGCAGGGGTCAGCGATAGCGGGGGCAGCAGATTAGGGGTTAATAAATATAATATAGGGGTCTGCGGTGTTAGGGGCAGCAGATTAGGGGTACATAGGGATAACGTAGGGTGCGGCGGTGTACTGAGCGGCAGATTAGGGGTTAATAATAATTTGCAGGGGTCAGCGATAGCGGGGGCGACAGATTAGGGGTTAATAAGTGTAAGGTTAGGGGTGTTTAGACTCGGGGTACATGTTAGGGTGTTAGGTGCAGACTTAGGAAGTGTTTCTCCATAGGAAACAATGGGGCTGTGTTAGGAGCTGAACGCTGCTTTTTTGCAGGTGTTAGTTTTTTTTTCAGCTCAAATAGCCCCATTGTTTCCTATGGGGGAATCGTGCACGAGCACGTTTTTGAAGCTGGCCGCGTCCGTAAGCACCGCTGGTATCGAGAGTTGCAGTGGCGGTAAATATGCTCTACGCTCCCTTTTTTGGAGCCTAACGCAGCCCTTCTGTGATCTCTAAATACCAGCGGTATTTAAAAGGTGCGGGGAAAAAAAAGCATGCGTAGCTAACGCACCCCTTTGGCCGCAGAACTCTAAATCTAGCCGTTAGGGTTTATTTTATAGGTAAGTATTTAGTTTTAAAAAGGAATAATTTAGTTAATGATAGTAATTTTATTTAGATTTATTTGAATTATATTTAAGTTAGGGGGGTTAGGGTTAGACTTAGGTTTAGGGGTTAATACATTTAGAATAGTGGTTTGGACGTGGGGGACGGCAGATTAAGGGTTAATAAGTGTAGGTAGGTTAAGGAGACATTGGGGAGGCAGATTAGGGGGTTAATAAATATAATGTAGGTGTCGGCGATGTTGGGGGCAGCAGATTAGGGGTTATTAAATATAATGTAGGTGGCGGCGATGTTGGGGGCAGCGGATTAGGGGTTAATAAATATAATGTAGGTGGCGGTAATGTCCGGAGCGGCAGATTAGGGGTTAATAAGTATAATGTAGGTGTCTGCAATGTTGGGGGCGGCAGATTAGGGGTTAATAAGTGTAAGATTAGGGGTGTTTAGACTTGGGGTTCATGTTAGGGTGTTAGGTGTAAATATAACTTTAGTTTCCCCATCGGAATCAATGGGGCTGCCTTACGACCAGCTCACCCCTGATTTAAGCAGCGCTGGTATTGGAGTGTGGTATGGAGCTCAATTTTGCTCTACGCTCACTTCTTGCCTGTTAACGCCGGGTTTGTAAAAACCTGTAATACCAGCACTGTAGGTAAGTGAGCGGTGAGAATAAACTGCACGTTAGCACCGCACAGCTCATAACGCAAAACTCGTAATCTGGCCGTTTGTTATTTTTGTAAGGTTAGGTTTTTGGTTTTCAGTAATCTTAGGGTTGTTTTATTCTCTGCAAGGGTATTTTTTTATATTTTCTGTAATCTTAGTTTTGTTTTTTCAGTAATCTTAGGGTTTTTTATTTTATGTAATGTTTGGGTTTTTTGTAATGCAGGTTTTTTTTGTTTGTAATTTTTGAATGCTTTTTAGGTAGTTAGTATATTTTTAATTTATTTCAGTGTATTTTAATTGGGGTTAAGTTAGGGGGTGTCAGGTTACGGGGCTTTGTTTTTAGTTTAATGCTTTGTGCTGTGGGGGTAAGAGGATTAGGGGTTAATAGGTTAATTGGGTGTTTGCATTGTGGGGGCTGGCAGATTAGGGGCTAATAGGTTAATTGGGTGTTTGCATTGTGGGGGGTTGGCGGATTAGGGGTTAACAAGTTAATTAGGTGTTTGCGATGTCGGGGGGTGGTGGTTTAGGGGTTTATATGTTTTATTAGTGATTGCGATGTATGGGGATGGCGGTTTATGGGTTAATAAATTTTATTAGTGATTGCGATGTATGGTTTAGGAGTTAATATGTTTATTTAGTATTTGTGATGTGGGGGATGGTTTTAAATGGTGTTTTAACATTTGGGTTAAAAAATATTCCGGTTTAGATTTTTACGTTTGACTTTTTTTTTTTTATGTTACGCGTGCAATTTGATATACTGGCGTAAGCTACTGTGGAACATAAAAGGGCCATAAAGATCACATTCTGGGGGTTGGGGTCCATATTGCTATGCTGAATGTTAAATATTACATTTCCCAACATCCCTGTCTCTCACTGCTGATATATATAAAAAAAAATGGCCATTTTCAAGCATCTTGACATGGACTTCAACCCCATTAGACTGCCACATTCAACTCTCTGTCCCTATACTACTAACTCCTTAAGGTGCTACACTGTCCCCTGTTACCTACTCACCCACTCTGCACACATTCAGGGAGGGGTTTCTATAAGAAACATCACATTTTGACCCAACAGCCACTTTATCTACAGTGGAGGGTTATAATGGGAGTCACACATATATTGCAGCAATGAGGCTGAGCCAGTCAAGAATGCAGGACAGCTAACCGGCCCAATTATCCCTAGTAAACTAACTGGTATTTATAGTTCTCAATCCAGGACATTTTTAACTTAGGGAGGCTTCAAACAGTTTTCTTTCCCCCCTATATCAGAGCAACATTAAACTTGTTGAACTGATCATTTTCATCTGAGACAACAGACAGTAAAAGATGTTTTGTGATCCAGAAGTTTAAATATTATATCTCCCAGCATGCCTTTCTCCAGAACTGCCAACTAATTTGCATAGTCGGTAAAGTCAGACAAAGTTACATTACAGCAAGTGAATAGTAATATGTTACAGTGGTTTTCCATGTATCTGCAATTGCAGTGTAAAAATATTGTCTTGTTTCATGAGAAGACATAGGAACAGCAATGATTTAAGACTAAACAGACTAAGAATGGAAAAAAGGCAATTGTTTCAAACAATAATAGATCTTACTTCTAATTAAGAGGCTTAATCTTTATAAGATAGATTTTATTTCTGGTAGTGCATTATTTTTCTTGGGGGGAGTGATCATAAAGTTGCTGAGATAGAAAGGTTTACATTTGAAATAAAAAGCCACATAAACAAAACCATCTGTACAGATGTGTAATTAGGCCATGTGAGAACAGACCTGCCATGTTTGTTTAGGGAAATGCCATTTTATACCATTTCTATAAGAGATTATTATCTTGTTACTTCTTTAACATACCATATTCATCACAGTCACATTTATTTAGCCTTGTACTAATGAGTTTTATACAGGGCATGTACCTTTATCCAAGGGCCCCATCACCAGAATAGCTGTCTGTCGCCCCTCATCTAATAATAGATCTTCTAGTTAAGGGGCTTTTCAAGTGTTTTGCCTTTTCTGTTGATGTGCTGCCCTAGGCACTGGTAATATATTGAGACTTTCCATGTATTGTTTTTTTTCTGTAGTTATACAGCTCTAGGCACTAGTAATTTGTTTCAAGACGTTGTAGGTTATTGGTGTTTAAGGCACTGGTAATATTTTTGTGGAACTTCAGCCAATGCGTTGTGTGCCTGATAAGAAATAACAGAGACCAGACCAAATATCCAAACAATGGCTAACCCTTCACAGGCTGATCTCTAATTCACTGCTAGCAGAACTTCCCTTACAGACAAAGGGAAAGTGAAGCTCTTGCTAAGTGTAACAGCTAATATAATCGGAACATTTCCTAGATAGGAGAAATAGATCTGATAAGTCATTATTAATCACACCACCCAGCTCCTCCAATAGCAGGTGCAATGGGAAGGGGAGCAAACAATCACAATAACGCTAGTGTCATTATTGGCACCTCACTTGTAATCCTGCTCTATTTGCACATTTCTTTCATGTTGGTTGAGTTGTTAGGCAAAATACAGACAAAGAAGAGTTTTTATTTCTCTTAGAAAAACTAAGTCTTGTTCGTTACATTTCATGTGAGTTACTATGTGGACATTACAAATATTATTTAAAGATAAATGAGTTTTCTACCAGTATAAAATTAGACTTGTGCGCAGCAGAAATATTAGTTTTGGATGTTTTAGAATTTCGTTTAGGATCGATTCAAATTCGGATACATTCAAATGCATTTGTTTCTGATTCATTCGGATTAAAATACATTTGGATGTATTTGGTTCGGATTCGATTTGTAAATTCGGAAGTTCGGTATGTGTTAGTTTGGATGTGTTGTGTATTAGATTAGTATTATGTACTGTAATATTAGGTGTACTCATAGCAGAGTGATATAACCTAATATTCTGTAAACTACTAGTGTAATCGTGGTTAGTCCATGGCCATCCGAATGTAACAAATAAATCCAAACTAATTTGAATTTATTATTTATTTGAAATTTTTATTTATTTGAATTTTATTATTTATTTATTGGGATCTTTCTAACGCCGGTATTTAGAGTCGTGGCTGAAGTGAGCGTTAGAAATCTAACTACAAAACTCCAGCCGCAGAAAAAAAACAGGAGTTAAGAGCTTTATGGGCTAACGCTGGTTTATAAAGCTCTTAACTACTGTGCTCTAAAGTACACTAACACCCATAAACTACCTATGTACCCCTAAACCGAGGCCCCCCCACATCGCCGCCACTCTATGAAATTTTTTTTAACCCTAATCTGCCGACCGCACTCCGCCGCCACCTACGTTATCCCTATGTACCCCTAATCTGCTGCCCCTAATACCGCCGACGCCTACATAATATTTATTAACCCCTAATCTGCCGCCCCCAGCTATCGCTGACACCTGCATATTTTTTTTAACCCCTAATCTGCCGCTCCGTACACCGCCGCAACCTACATTATACCTATGTACCCCCTAATCTGCTGCCCCTAACACAGCCGACCCCTATATTATATTTATTAACCCCTAATCTGCCGCCCCCAATGTCGCCTCCACCTACCTACAATTATTACCCCTAATCTGCCGACCGGACCACACCGCTACTATAATAAATGTATTAATCCCTAAAGCTAAGCTCTAATGCGAGCTCAATCTGAATTGGCTGATCCGGATCAGCCAATCGGATTGAACTTGAATCTGATTGGCTGATGAATTTTCCTACCTTTATTCCGATTGGCTGATAGAATCCTATCAGCCAATCGGAATTCGAGGGGACGCCATCTTGGATGACGTCCCTTAAAGGAACCGTCATTTGTCGGGAAGTCGACGGTGAAGATGGATGTTCCGCGTTGGCAGGATGAACTACATGGATCCGGAAGAAAGAAGATTGAAGATGCCGCTTGATAGAAGACTTCAGTTGGATCATGAACCTCTTCAGCTCCCAATAGCACCAAAGAAATCCAGCAAACCTCCCAGGCGTATAATCAGTCAAAATTTATTTAAGGAAAACCGTGCAAAGAAATATAAAAAAAGGTAAAACATACAAAATGTCCCAGCAACCTGGAACAGAAAAAGGAATCGTCCTACGCCGTTTCAGCAGATATTCGCCTATTCATGGACATAATTTACTCCCACACCAGCTTGTCTATTTAAAACACACCCTTGTCATCAGGTGTGAGGGCTCCAGGTGCTAATTGTTAAAGGGACAGACCTATAGCAACACTATATGGAAATAAAGACAGACTAAAAATAGCTATTCATTGGGGAGATTGCAAAACATAAATATCCACAATTCCTTATCCGTTTAGGCTAAACATATATATATAACTTTGATAGCATATTCAACCATAAACATCTAGTGAAAGACATTTTTTAGAAAATGGAACGAGCCTCTGTTTATCATAAAGCCTTCATGCAAGCGGATATTTGTAAACTAATAAAATAGTGCCCTCTGATAGCCATATATTTTCATAAATTTATAAAATAAATGTAAAGGGTAATGAATGCATCATGTTATTAATTACCCCCAATGACAATGTGACCTATATTATAAACATGCTTGGTGCTCATTGTTAAAAAGAACAGCAAAGAGTGTTTCAAAAAGCGATAGGGAGATGCACAGAATACTGCATATAGATTTTTGTGCAATTCAGGATATGGTATATTGATTATAATAATGTACCTAAAATAAATAAATAAATTTAAGTTTACTCTATTAATGCATAGAGATAGAGATATAAGCTAACCAATATAAACAATACTCCTATGTACCTATCTTTAGTGTATAATGAAAAACCTCTTGAATAAGGAAATTTACTTCATGCTACATAATAGACTCCCTAAGATCCTAATTATGATTCTTGTCTATTAATGCCTCCAAAAGTTAATGACATCGCCCACTATGTTGAAGCCATCTGGAATCCTAGTTTTCATTTTGAAAATCCAGAAAGCCTCTTTGTGTGAGAGTTTAGTTACTCCACGTATGGCGGGTTTGATATGGTCAATAATTTGCCATTTTAGACTGTTTACCACTTTGTTGTGGACATGTATAAAATGTCTAGCAAGGTCAGAACATTCGATACCATGTTCAATATTTTTGAGATGCTCCCTAATCCTAGTTCTACACTCTCTAGAGGTGCATCCAATGTATTGTTTTTTACATTCTACGAAATCTATAAGATAGATTACGAAGACAGAGCGACAGTTTGTGTATGCATCCAACTCATAGACCTTCTGTGTGGTGTATGATTGGAAGCTCTTTGTTACCTTTGTGAAACCACAAGCAATGCAATTGCTGTAATGACACCTATAGCGACCTTTTACATTTAACCAGCTATTGCTTCTTGCTTGTGTATTTCTAAGAAGACTAGGAGAAACTGCATTACCCATCGTATAGCCTCTGCGCGAGACAAAATTGCATCCCTTCTGTACAAGGTCTTTGAGGCTGTCCTCAGCAGTCAAAATAGGGAGATGTTTTTTCCACAATTTCACATATTTCATTAAATTGCGCACTATATGTGGTTACAAATGTAGGTCTTGAGCTATCGAAGCGTTGTTTATTCACTGGGGCTTTTTTATCGAGAAGGAGGGTCTCTCTATCTAACCTGGTTACTTCTAGGAGAGCTCGATCTATTGTTTTTGTATGATAGCCTCTCTCTAGAAGATTTTTTCTCATTTTTAAGCTCTCTGTATTAAAGACTTCATTATCAGTACAATTACGTTTCAACCTTATAAATTGCCCTTTGGCTATTCCAAAACCCATATGTTTTGGATGATTGCTTTGGCCATGTAATATGGCATTCGCCGCAATTGGTTTACGATATAAAGTTGTCTTTATTTGCTGAGTATCAATTTCTCCTATCAATAAGAGGTCTAGATAGGGTATAGATTCTTTGTTACTCTCATAGGTAAATTGCAGATTAGCATCATTGGAGTTAAGAAATTTAACAAACTCCTTTAATCTAGATGGACCCCCCTGTCCAAATGAACAGGAGGTCATCGATATATATTTTATACATGGTGATGTAACCTCTGAAGGGATTTGTATCTCCAAAGACGTGGCAAGCCTCCCACCAACCCATATATAGGTTGGCGTAGGCCGGGGCAAACTTTGCCCCCATGGCAGTGCCACGTCTTTGGAGATAAAAAGTCCCCTCGAATTGGAAAAAATTATGAGTTAGTAAAAAATCCAATGTTTGGATTAAAAAAGTCTTAAGATGGCTATCATAGTTACTGAATCTGTCCAGCATATATGAGATGGCTTCTAGACCTTTCTTATGAGGGATAGCAGAATACAGACTAACCACATCTATAGTCAGCCATTCTGCTGTATCCGTCCATGCTACCTCTTTCAGACAACCCAAAAGGTGTTTCGTATCTTTGAGGTATGATGGAAGACCATAGACTACTGGTTGTAGAGAAGATTCAATCCATGTTGCTCCTGCTTGGATGAAGACTTTAGCCGGATCATGGACATCTTCAGCCCCCCGCTTGGGCTTGGATCAAGACATCGGAGGCTCTTCTGGATCGATCGGTGAACCCGGTGTAGTGAAGACAAGGTAGGGAGAACTTCAGGGGCTTAGTGTTAGGTTTATTTAAGGGGGGTTTGGGTTAGATTAGGGGTATGTGGGTGGTGGGTTGTAATGTTGGGGGGGGTATTGTATGTTTTTTTTTTTACAGGCAAAAGAGCTGAATTCTTTGGGGCATGCCCCGCAAAGGGCACTTTTCAGGGCTGGTTAAGGTAAAAGAGCTTTTTCTATTTTACATTAACCTACGTTATCCCTATGTAGCCCTAATCTGCTGCCCCTAACACTGCAGACCCCCTATATTATATTTATTAACCCCTAATCTGCTGCCCCCGCTATCGCTTGAGACCCCTGCATATTATTATTAACCCCTAATCCTGCCGCTCCGTACACCGCCCGCAACCTACCCTACGTTATCCCTATGAACCCCTAATCTGCTGCCCCTAACACTGCCGACCCCTATATTATATTTATTAACCCCTAATCTGCCCCCCACAACGTCGCCGCCACCTACCTACACTTATTAACCCCTAATCTGCCGAGCGGACTGCACCGCTACTATAATAAAGTTATTAACCCCTAATCCGCCTCACTCCCGCCTCAATAACCCTATAATAAATAGAATAAACCCCTAATCTGCCCTCCCTAACATCGCCAACACCTAACTTCAAACATTAACCCCTAATCTGCCGACCGGAGCTCACCGCTACTCTAATATATTTTTTAACCCCTAAAGCTAATTCTAACCCTAACCCTAACACCCCCCCTAAGTTAAATATAATTTTATTCTAACGAAATAAATTAACTATTATTAAATAACTTATTCCTATTTAAAAGCTAAATACTTACCTGTAAATAAACCCTAATATAGCTACAATATAAATTATAATTACATTGTAGCTATTTTAGGATTAATATTTATTTTACAGGCAACTTTGTATTTATTTTGACCAGGTACAATAGCTATTAAATAGTTAATAACTATTTAATAGTTACCTAGTTAAAATAATAACAAAATTACCTGTAAAATAAATCCTAACCTAAGTTACAATTAAACCTAACACTACACTAGCAATAAATAAATTAAATAAAATACCTACAATTACCTACAATTAATCCTAACACTACACTATCAATAAATTAATTAAATACAATTCCTACAAATAAATACATTTAAATAAACTAACTAAAGTACAAAAAATAAAAAAGAACTAAGTTACAAAAAAATAAAAAATATTTACAAACATTAGAAAAAAATTACAACAATTTTAAACTAATTACACCTACTCTAAGCCCCCTAATAAAATAACAAAGACCCCCAAAATAAAAAAAACGCCCTACCCTATTCTAAATTACAAAAGTTCAAAGCTCTTTCACCTTACCAGCCCTTAAAAGGGCCCTTTGCGGGGCATGCCCCAAAAATTCAGCTCTTTTGCCTGTAAAAAAAAATAAATACCCCCCCAACATTACAACCCACCACCCACATACCCCTAATCTAACCCAAACCCCCCTTAAATAAACCTAACACTAAGCCCCTGAAGATCTTTCTACCTTATCTTCACCACGCTGGGTTCACCGATCGATCCAGAAGAGCTCCTCCGATGTCTTGATCCAAGCCCAAGCGGGGGGCTAAAGAGGTCCATGATCCGACTGAAGTCTTCATCCAAGCGGGAGCTGAAGAGGTCCATGATCCGGCTGAAGTCTTCATCCAAGCAGTAGCTGAAGAGGTCCATGATCCGGCTGAAGTCTTCATCCAAGCGGGAGCTGAAGAGGTCCCATGATCCGGCTGAAGTCTTCTATCAAGCGGCATCTTCAATCTTCTTTCTTCCGGATCATGTTCATCCCGCCGACGCGGAACATCCATCTTCACCGACGACTTCCCGACGAATGACGGTTCCTTTAAGGGACGTCATCCAAGATGGCGTCCCTCGAATTCCGATTGGCTGATAGGATTCTATCAGCCAATCGGAATTAAGGTAGGAAAATTCTGATTGGCTGATGGAATCAGCCAATCAGAATCAAGTTCAATCCGATTGGCTGATCCGATCAGCCAATCAGATTGAGCTTGCATTCTATTGGACCTCTTCAGCCTCCCGCTTGGGCTTGGATCAAGACATCGGAGGAGCTCTTCTGGATCGATCGGTGAACCCGGCGTGGTGAAGATAAGGTAGGAAGATCTTCAGGGGCTTAGTGTTAGGTTTATTTAAGGGGGGTTTGGGTTAGATTAGGGGTATGTGGGTGGTGGGTTGTAATGTTGGGGGGGTATTGTATGTTTTTTTTTACAGGCAAAAGAGCTGAATTTTTTGGGTCATGCCCCGCAAAGGGCCCTTTTAAGGGCTGGTAAGGTGAAAGAGCTTAGAACTTTTGTAATTTAGAATAGGGTAGGGCATTTTTTTATTTTGGGGGTCTTTGTTATTTTATTAGGGGGCTTAGAGTAGGTGTAATTAGCTTAAAATTGTTGTAATTTTTTTCTAATGTTTGTAAATATTTTTTTATTTTTTATAACTTAGTTCTTTTTTATTTTTTGTACTTTAGTTAGTTTATTTAATTGTATTTATTTGTAGGAATTGTATTTAATTTATTTATTGATAGTGTAGTGTTAGGTTTAATTGTAGATAATTGTAGGTATTTTATTTAATTAATTTATTGCTAGTGTAGTGTTAGGTTTAATTGTAACTTAGGTTAGGATTTATTTTACAGGTAATTTTGTTATTATTTTAACTAGGTAACTATTAAATAGTTCTTAACTATTTAATAGCTATTGTACCTGGTTAAAATAATTACAAAGTTGCCTGTAAAATAAATATTAATCCTAAAATAGCTACAATGTAATTATAATTTATATTGTAGCTATATTAGGGTTTATTTTACAGGTAAGTATTTAGCTTTAAATAGGAATAAGTTATTTAATAAGAGTTAATTTATTTAGTTAGAATAAAATTATATTTAACTTAGGGGGGGTGTTAGGGTTAGGGTTAGAATTAGCTTTAGGGGTTAAAAAATTTATTAGAGTAGCGGTGAGCTCCGATCGGCAGATTAGGGATTAATACTATTTCTTATAGGGTTATTGAGGCAGGAGTGAGGCGGATTAGGGGTTAATACATTTATTATAGTAGCGCTCAGGTCCGGTCGGCAGATTAGGGGTTAATAATTGAATTTAGGTGTCGGCGATGTTAGGGAGGGCAGATTAGGGGTTAATACTATTTCTTATAGGGTTATTGAGGCGGGAGTGAGGCGGATTAGGGGTTAATACATTTATTATAGTAGCGCTCAGGTCCGGTCGGCAGATTAGGGGTTAATAATTGAAGTTAGGTGTTGGCGATGTTAGGGAGGGCAGATTAGGGGTTAATACTATTTATTATAGGGTTAGTGAGGCGGGAGTGAGGCGGATTAGGGGTTAATAACTTTATTATAATAGCGGCGCGGTCCGGTCGGCAGATTAGGGGTTAATAAGTGTAGGCAGGTGGAGGCGACATTGTGGGGGGCAGATTAGGGGTTAATTAATATAATATAGGGGTCGGCGGTGTTAGGGGCAGCAGATTAGGGGTACATAGGGATAATGTAAGTAGCGGCGGTTTACGGAGCGGCAGATTAGGGGTTAAAAATAATATGCAGGGGTCAGCGATAGCGGGGGCGGCAGAATAGGGGTTAATAAGTGTAAGGCTAGGGGTGTTTAGACTCGGGGTACATGATAGGGTGTTAGGTGCAGACGTAGGAAGTGTTTCCCCATAGGAAACAATGGGGCTGCGTTAGGAGCTGAACGCGGCTTTTTTTGCAGGTGTTAGATTTTTTTTCAGCTCAAACAGCCCCATTGTTTTCTATGGGGGAATCGTGCACGAGCACGTTTTTGAAGCTGGCCGCGTCCGTAAGCACCGCTGGTATCTAGAGTTGCAGTCGCGTTAAATTGTGCTCTACGCTCCCTTTTTGGAGCCTAACGCACTGAAAACCCTGCCATTCTGTAAACTCTAAATACCAGCGGTATTTAAAAGGTGCGGGGGGAAAAAGCACGCGTAGCTAACGCACCCCTTTGGCCGCAAAACTCTAAATCTAGGCCTGAGTCTTGTTTGTTACATTTCATGTGAGTTACCTGCAGACAAGACTATGTGACATTACAAATATTATTTAAAGATAAATGAGGTTTCTACCAGTATAAATTAGACTTATGCGCGGCAGAAAAATTAGTTTTGGATGTTTTAGAATTTCGTTTTAGGATCGATTCAAATTCGGATACATTCAAATGCATTTGTTTCTGATTCATTCGGATTAAAATAAATTTGGATGTATTTGGTTTGGATTCGATTTGTAAATTCGGAAGTTCGGTATGTGTTAGTTTGGATGTGCTGTGTATTAGATTAGTATTATGTACTGTAATATTAGGTGTAACTCATAGCAGAGTGATATAACCTAATATACTGTAAACTACTAGTGTAATTGTGGTTAGTCCATGGCCATCCGAATGTAACAAATAAATCCAAACTAATTTGAATTTATTATTTATTTGAATTTTTATTTATTTGAATTTTATTATTTATTTATTTATTGGGATCTTTCTAACGCCGGTATTTAGAGTCGTGGCTGAAGTGAGCGTTAGAAATCTAACGACAAAACTCCAGCCGCAGAAAAAAACCTGGAGTTAAGAGCTTTATGGGCTAACGCCGGTTTATAAAGCTCTTAACTACTGTGCTCTAAAGTACACTAACACCCATTAACTACCTATGTACCCCTAAACCGAGGCCCCCCCACATCGCCGCCACTCTATTAAATTTTTTTAACACCTAATCTGCGACTGCACACCGCCGCCACCTACGTTATCCCTATGTACCCCTAATCTGCTGCCCCTAATACCGCCGACACCTACATAATATTTATGAACCCCTAATCTGCCGCTATCGCTGACACCTGCATATTTTTTTAACCCCTAATCTGCCGCTCAGTACACCGCCGCAACCTACATTATACCTATGTACCCCTAATCTGCTGCCCCTAACACAGCCGACCCCTATATTATATTTATTAACCCCTAATCTGCCGTTCTCATGCAACCTTTTTACTCAGCAAAGTTTGTTCAGTTATGAGACAAGCATATTTAGCTAGTAAGGATTAAAACAAAGTTCAGCATGTCAACAAAACACCATGATATTCAAAATACAGATACTATAGGGATATATAAATCATTGAATACTGTGACAAAGCAGCCAACATAAATGTCCTCATCAAACAACAATTTTCCTGGTAGCACTGTGTCTGGATACAGTCAAGACCTCTTATAAAATTAGAGATAAAGATGCAGTTGTAAACTATAGATCTCCTATTCTATGAAGAGCTAAGTAACATTTTAAATGTAAAGACAAGATATAAAAACAGATTATACATCCTAATAAACTAGAGCAAGCTTTTGAGTTTCAAATGAAAAGTCTATCAGTCAGTAGGTGTGCAATTTGATAGGAAGCCATTGGACACTCACTACTCGCCAACTTAGGGACATTTAAAAGTTACCAATTATCCTATCTCAAAATAAGTAATGTTCCATGAGAGACTCACTATCAATCCTTCCCACTGGTTATATTGTGAGAGTCGGCTGACATTTTCCGGCTTATACATTTGGAGAGATCGTGGGAGAGAAGCAACCATCATCCTGTACTGGATCAACTTCGTGGAGGTTTCTCCTTTATCAAGCATCAAGTGGGTAGTTTTCCTCTCCCCCATTGAGCCGTTCTCACTAAAAACTTCCAATAGATCTGGACAGGAAGAGAAGTGTAGATCCTGCAAGAGGGAGAAAAATTGCGGCCATATTTCCATTCTGCATTGGGCGCGCACGGTATCCTTAGTCTTTTTTTGCTCCTGTGCTCTGGCTGTTGAGCCTAATGTGAGGGCCGGCGTAGTTATGCCTGTGCTGAGTACGCTAAGCCCCATGTACTTGCTATCTTGCTGAGCCACATTCAGAGCCCCTTTATGCACAAACACCGGCTCCGTTATAACAGGGACCGAATCCTTAACAAAGCCAGCCGGAACACTATCCAGGCACATGAGACCTGCAGCACAAGTATGCGCATCTCCGGTCAAAGCAGGCTCAAGACGTCCACATCGCTGGGAGACACAAGAAACCCCATGTCTGAGCGCATTTGTCAAAAGTCCCTCAAGAGCAGCATGGTGCTCCGCAAGGATACATCGTAGGGTCTCCACAAAGCTATCTAGGCTTGTCATATTTTGTAGTTCAGGCGTCAAGGCGGTTATATAAAGGGATTAATTATAGAATAAGTGTCTTCTCTGCGCAACTATAAAAAACAGTATTACCGCAGTATGAGTGCTTCAAGATGGTCGCTCCCTTAGAGTATAGCGTGGAAGATGTAAGCAATATAAAGTAGTTCCATGTCCTTTCGACTCCTCTTTACCTCATCAAAACTTCTCCTGTGTATCTCGATGGTCTTAGCCGCCACTTCGTGTGCTTTTGAGCATCCCTGAGCGATCTAAAATGTGGCCATGAATTTCATATGAGCAGAGCTCTGTATATGTGCGACCGCTCAGGCAGCCATCTTGCTCCGCCCCCCCCTACCTACAATTATTAACCCCTAATCTGCCGACCGGACCACACCGCTACTATAATAAATGTATTAACCCCTAAAGCTAAGCTCTAATGCGAGCTCAATCTGATTGGCTGATCGGATCAGCCAATCGGATTGAACTTGAATCTGATTGGCTGATTTCATCAGCCAATCAGAATTTTCCTACCTTAATTCCGATTGGCTGATAGAATCCTATCAGCCAATTGGAATTCGAGGGACGCCATCTTGGATGACGTCCCTTAAAGGAACCGTCATTTGTCGGGAAGTCGTCGGTGAAGATGGATGTTCCGCGTCGGCGGGATGAACTACATGGATCCGGAAGAAAGAAGATTGAAGATGCCGCTTGATAGAACACTTCAGTCGGATCATGGACCTCTTCAGCTCCCGCTTGGATGAAGACTTTAGCCGGATCATGGACATCTTCAGCCCCCCGCTTGGGCTTGGATCAAGACATCGGAGGCTCTTCTGGATCGATCGGTGAACCCGGTGTGGTGAAGACAAGGTAGGGAGATCTTCAGGGGCTTAGTGTTAGGTTTATTTAAGGGGGGTTTGGGTTAGATTAGGGGTATGTGGGTGGTGGGTTGTAATGTTGGGGGGGTATTGTATGTTTTTTTTTTACAGGCAAAAGAGCTGAATTCTTTGGGGCATGCCCCGCAAAGGGCCCTTTTCAGGGCTGGTAAGGTAAAAGAGCTTTTCTATTTTAATTTTAGAATAGGGTAGGGCATTTTTTTATTTTGGGGGTCTTTGTTATTTTATTAGGGGGCTTAGAGTAGGTGTAATTAGTTTAAAATTGTTGTAATATTTTTCTAATGTTTGTAAATATTTTTTTTATTTTTTGTAACTTATTTCTTTTTTATTTTTTGTACTTTAGTTAGTTTATTTCATTGTATTTATTTGTAGGTATTGTATTTAATTAATTTATTGATAGTGTAGTGTTAGGTTTAATTGTAGATAATTGTAGGTAGTTTATTTAATTTATTTATTGATAGTGTAGTGTTAGGTTTAATTGTAAATTAGGTTAGGATTTATTTTACAGGTAATTTTGTAATTATTTTAACTAGGTAGCTATTAAATAGTTATTAACTATTTAATAGCTATTGTACCTGGTTAAAATAAATACAAAGTTGCCTGTAAAATAAATATTAATCCTAAAATAGCTACTATATAATTATAATTTATATTGTAGCTATATTAGGATTTATTTTACAGGTAAGTATTTAACTTTAAATAGGAATAATTTATTTAATAAGAGTTAATTTATTTCGTTAGATTTAAATTATATTTAACTTAGGGGGGTGTTAGTGTTAGGGTTAGACTTAGCTTTAGGTGTTAATACATTTATTAGAGTAGCGGTGAGGTCCATTCGGCAGATTAGGGGTTAATAATTGTAGGTAGGTGGAGGTGACGTTGGGGGCGGCAGATTAAGGGTTAATAAATATAATATAGGGGTCGGCGGTGTTAGGGGCAGCAGATTAGGGGTACATAGGGATAACGTAGGTTGCGGCGGTGTACGGAGCGGCAGATTAGGGGTTAATAATAAAATGCAGGGGTCAGCTATAGCGGGGGCAGCAGATTAGGGGTTAATAAATATAATATAGGGGTCTGCGGTGTTAGGGGCAGCAGATTAGGGGTACATAGGGATAACGTAGGTTGCGGCGGTGTACGGAGCGGCAGATTAGGGGTTAATAATAATATGCAGGGGTCAGCGATAGCGGGGGGCGGCAGATTAGGGGTTAATAAGTATAAGGTTAGGGGTGTTTAGACTCGGGGTACATGTTAGAGTGTTAGGTGCAGACTTAGGAAGTGTTTCCCCATAGGAAACAATGGGGCTGCGTTAGGAGCTGAACGCTGCTTTTTTGCAGGTGTTAGTTTTTTTTTCAGCTCAAACAGCCCCATTGTTTCCTATGGGGGAATCATGCACAAGCACGTTTTTGAAGCTGGCCGCGTCCGTAAGCACCGCTGGTATCGAGAGTTGCAGTGGCGGTAAATATGCTCTACGCTCCCTTTTTTGGAGCCTAACGCAGCCCTTCTGTGAACTCTAAATACCAGCTGTATTTAAAAGGTGCGGGGGAAAAAAAGGATGCGTAGCTAACGCACCCCTTTGGCCGCAGAACTCTAAATCTAGCTGTTAGGGTTTATTTTATAGGTAAGTATTTAGTTTTAAAAAGGAATAATTTAGTTAATGATAGTAATTTTATTTAGATTTATTTTAATTATATTTAAGTTAGGGGGGTTAGGGTTAGACTTAGGTTTAGGGGTTAATACATTTAGAATAGTGGTTTGGACATTGGGGACGGCAGATTAAGGGTTAATAAGTGTAGGTAGGTTAAGGAGACATTGGGGTTTAATAAATATAATGTAGGTGTCGGCGATGTTGGGGGCAGCAGATTAGGGGTTTAATAAATATAATGTAGGTGTCGGCGATGTTGGGGGCAGCAGATTAGGGTTATTAAATATAATGTAGGTGGCGGCGATGTTGGGGGCAGCAGATTAGGGGTTAATAAATATAATGTAGGTGGCGGCGATGTCCGGAGCGGCAGATTAGGGGTTAATAAGTATAATGTAGGTGTCTGCAATGTTGGGGGCGGCAGATTAGGGGTTAATAAGTGTAAGATTAGGGTTGTTTAGACTTGGGGTTCATGTTAGGGTGTTAGGTGTAAATATAACTTTAGTTTCCCCATCAGAATCAATGGGGCTGCCTTACGACCAGCTCACCCCTGATTTAAGCAGCGCTGGTATTGGAGTGTGGTATGGAGCTCAATTTTGCTCTACGCTCACTTCTTGCCTGTTAACGCCGGGTTTGTAAAAACCTGTAATACCAGCACTGTAGGTAAGTGAGCGGTGAGAATAAACTGCACGTTAGCACCGCACAGCTCATAACGCAAAACTCGTAATCTGGCCGTTTGTTATTTTTGTAAGGTTAGGTTTTTGGTTTTCAGTAATCTTAGGGTTGTTTTATTCTCTGCAAGGGTATTTTTTTTTATATTTTCTGTAATCTTAGTTTTGTTTTTTCAGTAATCTTAGGGTTTTTTATTTTATGTAATGTTTGGTTTTTTTGTAATGCAGGTTTTTTTTGTTTGTAATTTTTGAATGCTTTTTAGGTAGTTAGTATATTTTTAATTTTATTTCAGTGTATTTTAATTGGGGTTAAGTTAGGGGGTGTCAGGCTACGGGGCTTTGTTTTTAGTTTAATGCTTTGTGCTGTGGGGGTAAGAGGATTAGGGGTTAATAGGTTAATTGGGTGTTTGCATTGTGGGGGCTGGCAGATTAGGGGCTAATAGGTTAATTGGGTGTTTGCATTGTGGGGGGTTGGCGGATTAGGGGTTAACAAGTTAATTAGGTGTTTGCGATGTCGGGGGATGGCGGTTTAGGGGTTTATATGTTTTATTAGTGATTGCGATGTATGGGGATGACGGTTTAGAGGTTAATACATTTTATTAGTGATTGCGATGTATGGGGATGGCGGTTTAGGGGTCAATATGTTTATTTAGTATTTGTGTTGTGGGGGATGGTTTTAAATGATGTTTTAACATTTGGGTTAAAAAAAATTCCGGTTTAGATTTTTACGTGTGACTTCAACATTTTTCTTTTTTTATGTTTATGTTACGCGTGCAATATGATATACTGGCGTAAGCTACTGTGGAACATAAAAGGGCCATAAAGATCACATTCTGGGGGTTGGGGTCCATATTGCTATGCTGAATGTTAAATATTACATTTCCCAACATCCCTGTCTCTCACTGCTGATATATATATAAAAAAATGGCCATTTTCAAGCATCTTGACATGGACTTCAACCCCATTAGACTGCCACATTCAACTCTCTGTCCCTATACTTCTAACTCCTTAAGGTGCTACACTGTCCCTGTTACCTACTCACCCACTCTGCACACATTCAGGGAGGGGTTTCTATAAGAAACACCACATTTTGACCCAACAGCCACTTTATCTACAGTGGAGGGTTATAATGGGAGTCACACATATATTGCAGCAATGAGGCTGAGCCAGTCAAGAATGCAGGACAGCTAACCGGCCAATTATCCCTAGTAAACTAACTGGTATTTATAGTTCTCAATCCAGGACATTTTTAACTTAGGGAGGCTTCAAACAGTTTTCTTTCACCCCTATATCAGAGCAACATTAAACTTGTTGAACTGGTCATTTTCATCTGAGACAACAGACAGTAAAAGATGTTTTGTGATCCAGAAGTTTAAATATTATATCTCCCAGCATGCCTTTCTCCAGAACTGCCAACTAATTTGCATAGTCGGTAAAGTCAGACAAAGTTACATTACAGCAAGTGAATACTAATATGTTACAGTGGTTTTCCATGTATCTGCAATTGCAGTGTAAAAATATTGTCTTGTTTCATGAGAAGACATAGGAACAGCAATGATTTAAGACTAAACAGACTAAGAATGGAAAAAAGACAATTGTTTCAAACAATAATAGATCTTACTTCTAATTAAGAGGCTTAATCTTTATAAAATAGATTTTATTTCTGGTAGTGCATTATTTTGCTTGGGGGGGGGGGATGATCATAAAGTTGCTGAGTTAGAAAGGTTTACATTTGAAATAAAAAGCCACGTAAACAAAACCATCGGTACAGATGTGTAATTAGGCCATGTGAGAACAGACCTGCCATGTTTGTTTAGGGAAATGCACTTTTATACCATTTCTATAAGAGATTATTATCTTGTTACTTCTTTAACATACCATATTCATCACAGTCACATTTATTTAGCCTTGTACTAATGAGTTTGTATACAGGGCATGTACCTTTATCCAAGGGCCCCATCACCAGAATAGCTGTCTGTCGCCCCTCATCTAATAATAGATCTTCTAGTTAAGGGGCTTTTCAAGTGTTTTGCCTTTTCTGTTGATGTGCTGCCCTAGGCACTGGTAATATATTGAGACTTTCCATGTATTGTTTTTTTTCTGTAGTTATACAGTTCTAGGCACTAGTAATTTGTTCAGACGTTGTAGGTTATTGGTGTTTAAGGCACTGGTAATATTTTTGTGGATCTTCAGCCAATGTGTTGTTTGCCAGATGAAGAAATAACAGAGACCAGACCAAATATCCAAACAATGGCTAACCCTTCACAGGCTGATCTCTAATTCACTGCTAGCAGAACTTCCCTTACAGACAAAGGGAAAGTGAAGCTCTTGCTAAGTGTAACAGCTAATATAATCGGAACATTCCTAGATAGGAGAAATAGATCTGATAAGTCATTATTAATCACACCACCCAGCTCCTCCAATAGCAGGTGCAATGGGAAGGGGAGCAAACAATCACAATAACGCTAGTGTCATTATTGGCACCTCACTTGTAATCCTGCTCTTATTTGCACATTTCTTTCATGTTGGTTGAGTTGTTAGGCAAAATACAGACAAAGAAGAGTTTTATTTCTCTTAGAAAAACTAAGGCCTAGATTTAGAGTTCGGCGGTAGCCGTGAAAACCAGCGTTAGAGGCTCCTAACGCTGGTTTTGGGCGCCCGCTGGTATTTGGAGTCAGTGATTAAAGGGTCTAACGCTCACTTTTCAGCCGCGACTTTTCCATACCGCAGATCCCCCTACGCCATTTGCGTAGCCTATCTTTTCAATGGGATCTTTCTAACGCTGGTATTTAGAGTCGTTTCTGCAGTGAGCGTTAGAGCTCTAACGACAAAATTCCAGCCGCCTGAAAAAAGCAGGAGTTAAGAGCTTTCTGGCTAACGCCGGTTTCTAAAGCTCTTAACTACTGTACCCTAAAGTACACTAACACCCATAAACTACCTATGTACCCCTAAACCGAGGTCCCCCCACATCGCCGCCACTCGATTAAAATTTTTTAACCCCTAATCTGCCGACCGCCACCTACGTTATACTTATGTACCCCTAATCTGCTGCCCCTAACCCCGCCGACCCCTATATTATATTTATTAACCCCTAACTTGCCCCCCACAACGTCGCCGCAAGCTACTTAAAATAATTAACCCCTAATCTTCCGACCGCAAATCGCCGCCACCTACGTTATCCCTATGTACCCCTAATCTGCTGCCCCTAACATCGCCGACCCCTATGTTATATTTATTAACCCCTAATCTGCCCCCCACAACGTCGCCGACACCTACCTACACTTATTAACCCCTAATCTGCCGAGCGGACCTGAGCGCTACTATAATAAATGTATTAACCCCTAATCCGCCTCACTAACCCTATCATAAATAGTATTAACCCCTAATCTGCCCTCCCTAACATCGCCGACACCTACCTTCAATTATTAACCCCTAATCTGCCGACCGGAGCTCACCGCTATTCTAATAAATGTATTAACCCCTAAAGCTAAGTCTAACCCTAACACTAACACCCCCCTAAGTTAAATATAATTTTTATCTAACGAAATAAATTAACTCTTATTAAATAAATGATTCCTATTTAAAGCTAAATACTTACCTGTAAAATACATCCTAATATAGCTAAAATATAAATTATAATTATATTATAGCTATTTTAGGATAAATATTTATTTTACAGGTAACTTTGTAATTATTTTAACCAGGTACAATAGCTATTAAATAGTTAAGAACTATTTAATAGTTACCTAGTTAAAATAATTACAAATTTACCTGTAAAATAAATCCTAACCTAAGATATAATTAAACCTACCACTACCCTATCAATAAAATAATTAAATAAACTACCTACAATTACCTACAATTAACCTAACACTACACTATCAATAAATTAATTAAACACAATTGCTACAAATAAATACAATTAAATAAACTATCTAAAGTACAAAAAATAAAAAAGAACTAAGTTACAGAAAATAAAAAAATATTTACAAACATAAGAAAAATATTACAACAATTTTAAACTAATTACACCTACTCTAAGCCCCCTAATAAAATAACAAAGACCCCCAAAATAAAAAATTCCCTACCCTATTCTAAAATACAAAAATTACAAGCTCTTTTACCTTACCAGCCCTGAACAGGGCCCTTTGCGGGGCATGCCCCAAGAATTTCAGCTCTTTTGCCTGTAAAAAAAAACATACAATACCCCCCCCCCCAACATTACAACCCACCACCCACATACCCCTAATCTAACCCAAACCCCCTTAAATAAACCTAACACTAATCCCCTGAAGATCTTCCTACCTTGTCTTCACCATCCAGGTATCACCGATCCGTCCTGGCTCCAAGATCTTCATCCAACCCAAGCGGGGGTTGGCGATCCATAATCCGGTGCTCCAAAGTCTTCCTCCTATCCGGCAAGAAGAGGACATCCGGACCGGCAAACATCTTCTCCAAGCGGCATCTTCTATGTTCTTCCATCCGATGACGACCGGCTCCATCTTGAAGACCTCCAGCGCGGATCCATCCTCTTCTTCCGACGACTAGACAACGAATGACGGTTCCTTTAAGGGACGTCATCCAAGATGGCGTCCCTCGAATTCCGATTGGCTGATAGGATTCTATCAGCCAATCGGAATTAAGGTAGGAATTTTCTGATTGGCTGATGGAATCAGCCAATCAGAATCAAGTTCAATCCGATTGGCTGATCCAATCAGCCAATCAGATTGAGCTCGCATTCTATTGGCTGTTCCGATCAGCCAATAGAATGCGAGCTCAATCTGATTGGCTGATTGGATCAGCCAATCGGATTGAACTTGATTCTGATTGGCTGATTCCATCAGCCAATCAGAATATTCCTACCTTAATTCCGATTGGCTGATAGAATCCTATCAGCCAATCGGAATTCGAGGGACGCCATCTTGGATGACGTCCCTTAAAGGAACCGTCATTCGTCGTCTAGTCGTCGGAAGAAGAGGATGGATCCGCGCTGGAGGTCTTCAAGATGGAGCCGGTCGTCATCGGATGGAAGAACATAGAAGATGCCGCTTGGAGAAGATGTTTGCCGGTCCGGATGTCCTCTTCTTGCCGGATAGGAGGAAGACTTTGGAGCACCGGATTATGGATCGCCAACCCCCGCTTGGGTTGGATGAAGATCTTGGAGCCAGGACGGATCGGTGATACCTGGATGGTGAAGACAAGGTAGGAAGATCTTCAGGGGATTAGTGTTAGGTTTATTTAAGGGGGTTTGGGTTAGATTAGGGGTATGTGGGTGGTGGGTTGTAATGTTGGGGGGGGGTATTGTATGTTTTTTTTTTACAGGCAAAAGAGCTGAAATTCTTGGGGCATGCCCCGCAAAGGGCCCTGTTCAGGGCTGGTAAGGTAAAAGAGCTTGTAATTTTTGTATTTTAGAATAGGGTAGGGAATTTTTTATTTTGGGGGTCTTTGTTATTTTATTAGGGGGCTTAGAGTAGGTGTAATTAGTTTAAAATTGTTGTAATATTTTTCTTATGTTTGTAAATATTTTTTTATTTTCTGTAACTTAGTTCTTTTTTATTTTTTGTACTTTAGATAGTTTATTTAATTGTATTTATTTGTAGCAATTGTGTTTAATTAATTTATTGATAGTGTAGTGTTAGGTTAATTGTAGGTAATTGTAGGTAGTTTATTTAATTATTTTATTGATAGGGTAGTGGTAGGTTTAATTATATCTTAGGTTAGGATTTATTTTACAGGTAAATTTGTAATTATTTTAACTAGGTAACTATTAAATAGTTCTTAACTATTTAATAGCTATTGTACCTGGTTAAAATAATTACAAAGTTGCCTGTAAAATAAATATTAATCCTAAAATAGCTATAATATAAATGTAATTTATATTGTAGCTATATTAGGATTTATTTTACAGGTAAGTATTTAGCTTTAAATAGGAATCATTTATTTAATAAGAGTTAATTTATTTCGTTAGATAAAAATTATATTTAACTTAGGGGGGTGTTAGTGTTAGGGATAGACTTAGCTTTAGGGGTTAATACATTTATTAGAATAGCGGTGAGCTCCGGTCGGCAGATTAGGGGTTAATAATTGAAGGTAGGTGTCGGCGATGTTAGGGAGGGCAGATTAGGGGTTAATACTATTTATGATAGGGTTAGTGAGGCGGATTAGGGGTTAATACATTTATTATAGTAGCGCTCAGGTCCGCTCGGCAGATTAGGGGTTAATAAGTGTAGGTAGGTGTCGGCGACGTTGTGGGGGGCAGATTAGGGGTTAATAAATATAACATAGGGGTCGGCGATGTTAGGGCAGCAGATTAGGGGTACATAGGGATAACGTAGGTGGCGGCGGTTTACGGAGCGGCAGATTAGGGGTTAAAAGTATAATGCAGGGGTCAGCGATAGCGGGGGCGGCAGATTAGGGGTTAATAAGTGTAAGGTTAGGGGTGTTTAGACTCGGGGTACATGTTAGAGTGTTAGGTGCAGACGTAGGAAGTGTTTCCCCATAGGAAACAATGGGGCTGCGTTAGGAGCTGAACGCTGCTTTTTTGCAGGTGTTAGGTTTTTTTTTCAGCTCAAACAGCCCCATTGTTTCCTATGGGAGAATCGTGCACGAGCACGTTTTTGATGTCGGCCGCGTCCGTAAGCAACTCTGGTATCGAGAGTTGCATTTGCGGTAAAAATGCCCTACGCTCCTTTTTTGGAGCCTAACGCAGCATTTGTTTTAACTCTCGATACCAGAGTTAAATTTATGGTGCGGCCAGAAAAAAGCCCGCGGAGCGTTAACAGCCCTTTTACCGCCGAACTCTAAATCTAGGCCTATGTCTTGTTTGTTACATTTCATGTGAGTTACCTGCAGACAAGACTATGTGACATTACAAATATTATTTATAGATAAATGAGGTTTCTACCAGTATAAATTAGACTTGTGCGCGGCAGAAAAATTCGTTTTGGATGTTTTAGAATTTCGTTTTAGGATCGATTCAAATTCGGATACATTCAAATGCATTTGTTTCTGATTCATTCGGTTTAAAATAAATTTGGATGTATTTGGTTCGGATTCGATTTGAAAATTCGGAAGGTCTGTATGTGTTAGTTTGGATGTGCTGTGTATTAGATTAGTATTATGTACTGTAATATTAGGTGTAACTCATAGCAGAGTGATATAACCTAATATACTGTAAACTACTAGTGTAATCGTGGTTAGTCCATGGCCATCCGAATGTAACAAATAAATCCAAACTAATTTGAATGTATTATTTATTTGAATTTTTATTTATTTGAATTTTATTATTTATTTATTTATTTATTGGGATCTTTCTAACGCCGGTATTTAGAGTCGTGGCTGAAGTAAGTGTTAGAAATCTAACGACAAAATTCCAGCCGCAGAAAAAAAACAGGAGTTAAGAGTTTTATGGACTAACGCCGGTTTATAAAGCTCTTAACTACTGTGCTCTAAAGTACACTAACACCCATTAACTACCTATGTACCCCTAAACCGAGGCCCCCCCACATCGCCGCCACTCTATTAAATTTTTTTAACCCCTAATCTGCCGACCGCACACCGCCGCCACCTACGTTATCCCTATGTACCCCTAATCTGCTGCCCCTAATACCGCCGACACCTACATAATATTTATTAACCCCTAATCTGCCGCCCCCGCTATCGCTGACACCTGCATATTTTTTTTAACCCCTAATCTGCCGCTCCGTACACCGCCGCAACCTACATTATACCTATGTACCCCTAATCTGCTGCCCCTAACACAGCCGACCCCTATATTATATTTATTAACCCCTAATCTGCCGCCCCCAACGTCGCCTCCACCTACCTACAATTATTAACCCCTAATCTGCCGACCGGACCACACCGCTACTATAATAAATGTATTAACCCCTAAAGCTAAGCTCTAATGCGAGCTCAATCTGATTGGCTGATCGGATCAGCCAATCGGATTGAACTTGAATCTGATTGGCTGATTTCATCAGCCAATCAGAATTTTCCTACCTTAATTCCGATTGGCTGATAGAATCCTATCAGCCAATCGGAATTCGAGGGACGCCATCTTGGATGACGTCCCTTAAAGGAACCGTCATTTGTCGGGAAGTCGTCGGTGAAGATGGAAGTTCCGCGTCGGCGGGATGAACTACATGGATCCGGAAGAAAGAAGATTGAAGATGCCGCTTGATAGAAGACTTCAGTTGGATCATGGACCTCTTCAGCTCCCGCTTGGATGAAGACTTTAGCCGGATCATGGACATCTTCAGCCCCCCGCTTGGGCTTGGATCAAGACATCGGAGGCTCTTCTGGATCGATCGGTGAACCCGGCGTGGTGAAGACAAGGTAGGGAGATCTTCAGGGGCTTAGTGTTAGGTTTATTTAAGGGGGGTTTGGGTTAGATTAGGGGTATGTGGGTGGTGGGTTGTAATGTTGGGGGGGGTATTGTATGTTTTTTTTTTACAGGCAAAAGAGCTGAATTCTTTGGGGCATGCCCCGCAAAGGGCCCTTTTCAGGGCTGGTAAGGTAAAAGAGCTTTTCTATTTTAATTTTAGAATAGGGTAGGGCATTTTTTTATTTTGGGGTCTTTGTTATTTTATTAGGGGGCTTAGATTAGGTGTAATTAGTTTAAAATTGTTGTAATATTTTTCTAATGTTTGTAAATATTTTTTTATTTTTGTAACTTAGTTCTTTTTTATTTTTTGTACTTTAGTTAGTTTATTTCATTGTATTTATTTGTAGGTATTGTATTTAATCAATTTATTGATAGTGTAGTGTTAGGTTTAATTGTAGATAATTGTAGGTCGTTTATTTAATTTATTTATTGATAGTGTAGTGTTAGGTTTAATTGTAACTTAGGTTAGGATTTATTTTACAGGTAATTTTGTAATTATTTTAACTAGGTAGCTATTAAATAGTTATTAACTATTTAATAGCTATTGTACCTGGTTAAAATAATTACAAAGTTGCCTGTAAAATAAATATTAATCCTAAAATAGCTACAATATAATTATAATTTATATTGTAGCTATATTAGGATTTATTTTACAGGTAAGTATTTAGCTTTAAATAGGAATAATTTATTTAATAAGAGTTAATTTATTTCGTAAGATTTAAATTATATTTAACTTAGGGGGGTGTTAGTGTTAGAGTTAGATTAGCTTTAGGGGTTAATACATTTATTAGAGTAGCGGTGCGGTCCGGTCGGCAGATTAGGGGTTAATAATTGTAGGTAGGTGGAGGCGACGTTGGGGGCGGCAGATTAGGGGTTAATAAATATAATATAGGGGTCGGCGGTGTTAGGGGCAGCAGATTAGGGGTACATAGGGATAACGTAGGTTGCAGCGGTGTACGGAGCGGCAGATTAGGGGTTAATAATAATATGCAGGGGTCAGCGATAGCGGGGGGCAGCAGATTAGGGGTTAATAAATATAATATAGGGGTCTGCGGTGTTAGGGGCAGCAGATTAGGGGTACATAGGGATAACGTAGGGTGCGGCGGTGTACTGAGCGGCAGATTAGGGGTTAATAATAATTTGCAGGGGTCAGCGATAGCGGGGCGACAGATTAGGGGTTAATAAGTGTAAGGTTAGGGGTGTTTAGACTCGGGGTACATGTTAGGGTGTTAGGTGCAGACTTAGGAAGTGTTTCTCCATAGGAAACAATGGGGCTGTGTTAGGAGCTGAACGCTGCTTTTTTGCAGGTGTTAGTTTTTTTTTCAGCTCAAATAGCCCCATTGTTTCCTATGGGGGAATCGTGCACGAGCACGTTTTTGAAGCTGGCCGCGTCCGTAAGCACCGCTGGTATCGAGAGTTGCAGTGGCGGTAAATATGCTCTACGCTCCCTTTTTTGGAGCCTAACGCAGCCCTTCTGTGATCTCTAAATACCAGCGGTATTTAAAAGGTGCGGGGAAAAAAAAGCATGCGTAGCTAACGCACCCCTTTGGCCGCAGAACTCTAAATCTAGCCGTTAGGGTTTATTTTATAGGTAAGTATTTAGTTTTAAAAAGGAATAATTTAGTTAATGATAGTAATTTTATTTAGATTTATTTGAATTATATTTAAGTTAGGGGGGTTAGGGTTAGACTTAGGTTTAGGGGTTAATACATTTAGAATAGTGGTTTGGACGTGGGGGACGGCAGATTAAGGGTTAATAAGTGTAGGTAGGTTAAGGAGACATTGGGGAGGCAGATTAGGGGGTTAATAAATATAATGTAGGTGTCGGCGATGTTGGGGGCAGCAGATTAGGGGTTATTAAATATAATGTAGGTGGCGGCGATGTTGGGGGCAGCGGATTAGGGGTTAATAAATATAATGTAGGTGGCGGTGATGTCCGGAACGGCAGATTAGGGGTTAATAAGTATAATGTAGGTGTCTGCAATGTTGGGGGCGGCAGATTAGGGGTTAATAAGTGTAAGATTAGGGGTGTTTAGACTTGGGGTTCATGTTAGTGTGTTAGGTGTAAATATAACTTTAGTTTCCCCATCGGAATCAATGGGGCTGCCTTACGACCAGCTCACCCCTGATTTAAGCAGCGCTGGTATTGGAGTGTGGTATGGAGCTCAATTTTGCTCTACGCTCACTTCTTGCCTGTTAACGCCGGGTTTGTAAAAACCTGTAATACCAGCACTGTAGGTAAGTGAGCGGTGAGAATAAACTGCACGTTAGCACCGCACAGCTCATAACGCAAAACTCGTAATCTGGCCGTTTGTTATTTTTGTAAGGTTAGGTTTTTGGTTTTCAGTAATCTTAGGGTTGTTTTATTCTCTGCAAGGGTATTTTTTTATATTTTCTGTAATCTTAGTTTTGTTTTTTCAGTAATCTTAGGGTTTTTTATTTTATGTAATGTTTGGGTTTTTTGTAATGCAGGTTTTTTTTGTTTGTAATTTTTGAATGCTTTTTAGGTAGTTAGTATATTTTTAATTTTATTTCAGTGTATTTTAATTGGGGTTAAGTTAGGGGGTGTCAGGTTACGGGGCTTTGTTTTTAGTTTAATGCTTTGTGCTGTGGGGGTAAGAGGATTAGGGGTTAATAGGTTAATTGGGTGTTTGCATTGTGGGGGCTGGCAGATTAGGGGCTAATAGGTTAATTGGGTGTTTGCATTGTGGGGGGTTGGCGGATTAGGGGTTAACAAGTTAATTAGGTGTTTGCGATGTCGGGGGGTGGTGGTTTAGGGGTTTATATGTTTTATTAGTGATTGCGATGTATGGGGATGGCGGTTTATGGGTTAATAAATTTTATTAGTGATTGCGATGTATGGTTTAGGAGTTAATATGTTTATTTAGTATTTGTGATGTGGGGGATGGTTTTAAATGGTGTTTTAACATTTGGGTTAAAAAATATTCCGGTTTAGATTTTTACGTTTGACTTCAACATTTATTTTTTTTTATGTTACGCGTGCAATTTGATATACTGGCATAAGCTACTGTGGAACATAAAAGGGCCATAAAGATCACATTCTGGGGGTTGGGGTCCATATTGCTATGCTGAATGTTAAATATTACATTTCCCAACATCCCTGTCTCTCACTGCTGATATATATAAAAAAAATGGCCATTTTCAAGCATCTTGACATGGACTTCAACCCCATTAGACTGCCACATTCAACTCTCTGTCCCTATACTACTAACTCCTTAAGGTGCTACACTGTCCCTGTTACCTACTCACCCACTCTGCACACATTCAGGGAGGGGTTTCTATAAGAAACATCACATTTTGACCCAACAGCCACTTTATCTACAGTGGAGGGTTATAATGGGAGTCACACATATATTGCAGCAATGAGGCTGAGCCAGTCAAGAATGCAGGACAGCTAACCGGCCAATTATCCCTAGTAAACTAACTGGTATTTATAGTTCTCAATCCAGGACATTTTTAACTTAGGGAGGCTTCAAACAGTTTTCTTTCACCCCTATATCAGAGCAACATTAAACTTGTTGAACTGATCATTTTCATCTGAGACAACAGACAGTAAAAGATGTTTTGTGATCCAGAAGTTTAAATATTATATCTCCCAGCATGCCTTTCTCCAGAACTGCCAACTAATTTGCATAGTCGGTAAAGTCAGACAAAGTTACATTACAGCAAGTGAATAGTAATATGTTACAGTGGTTTTCCATGTATCTGCAATTGCAGTGTAAAAATATTGTCTTGTTTAATGAGAAGACATAGGAACAGCAATGATTTAAGACTAAACAGACTAAGAATGGAAAAAAGGCAATTGTTTCAAACAATAATAGATCTTACTTCTAATTAAGAGGCTTAATCTTTATAAGATAGATTTTATTTCTGGTAGTGCATTATTTTTCTTGGGGGAGTGATCATAAAGTTGCTGAGATAGAAAGGTTTACATTTGAAATAAAAAGCCACATAAACAAAACCATCTGTACAGATGTGTAATTAGGCCATGTGAGAACAGACCTGCCATGTTTGTTTAGGGAAATGCCATTTTATACCATTTCTGTAAGAGATTATTATCTTGTTACTTCTTTAACATACCATATTCATCACAGTCACATTTATTTAGCCTTGTACTAATGAGTTTGTATACAGGGCATGTACCTTTATCCAAGGGCCCCATCACCAGAATAGCTGTCTGTCGCCCCTCATCTAATAATAGATCTTCTAGTTAAGGGGCTTTTCAAGTGTTTTGCCTTTTCTGTTGATGTGCTGCCCTAGGCACTGGTAATATATTGAGACTTTCCATGTATTGTTTTTTTTCTGTAGTTATACAGCTCTAGGCACTAGTAATTTGTTCAGACGTTGTAGGTTATTGGTGTTTAAGGCACTGGTAATATTTTTGTGGAACTTCAGCCAATGCGTTGTGTGCCAGATGAAGAAATAACAGAGACCAGACCAAATATCCAAACAATGGCTAACCCTTCACAGGCTGATCTCTAATTCACTGCTAGCAGAACTTCCCTTACAGACAAAGGGAAAGTGAAGCTCTTGCTAAGTGTAACAGCTAATATAATCGGAACATTCCTAGATAGGAGAAATAGATCTGATAAGTCATTATTAATCACACCACCCAGCTCCTCCAATAGCAGGTGCAATGGGAAGGGGAGCAAACAATCACAATAACGCTAGTGTCATTATTGGCACCTCACTTGTAATCCTGCTCTTATTTGCACATTTCTTTCATGTTGGTTGAGTTGTTAGGCAAAATACAGACAAAGAAGAGTTTTATTTCTCTTAGAAAAACTAAGTCTTGTTTGTTACATTTCATGTGAGTTACTATGTGACATTACAAATATTATTTAAAGATAAATGAGTTTTCTACCAGTATAAATTAGACTTGTGCGCAGCAGAAATATTAGTTTTGGATGTTTTAGAATTTCGTTTTAGGATCGATTCAAATTCGGATACATTCAAATGCATTTGTTTCTGATTCATTCGGATTAAAATACATTTGGATGTATTTGGTTCGGATTCGATTTGTAAATTCGGAAGTTCGGTATGTGTTAGTTTGGATGTGTTGTGTATTAGATTAGTATTATGTACTGTAATATTAGGTGTAACTCATAGCAGAGTGATATAACCTAATATTCTGTAAACTACTAGTGTAATCGTGGTTAGTCCATGGCCATCCGAATGTAACAAATAAATCCAAACTAATTTGAATTTATTATTTATTTGAATTTTTATTTATTTGAATTTTATTATTTATTTATTGGGATCTTTCTAACGCCGGTATTTAGAGTCGTGGCTGAAGTGAGCGTTAGAAATCTAACTACAAAACTCCAGCCGCAGAAAAAAAACAGGAGTTAAGAGCTTTATGGGCTAACGCTGGTTTATAAAGCTCTTAACTACTGTGCTCTAAAGTACACTAACACCCATAAACTACCTATGTACCCCTAAACCGAGGCCCCCCCACATCGCCGCCACTCTATGAAATTTTTTTAACCCCTAATCTGCCGACCGCACTCCGCCGCCACCTACGTTATCCCTATGTACCCCTAATCTGCTGCCCCTAATACCGCCGACGCCTACATAATATTTATTAACCCCTAATCTGCCGCCCCCGCTATCGCTGACACCTGCATATTTTTTTTAACCCCTAATCTGCCGCTCCGTACACCGCCGCAACCTACATTATACCTATGTACCCCTAATCTGCTGCCCCTAACACAGCCGACCCCTATATTATATTTATTAACCCCTAATCTGCCGCCCCCAATGTCGCCTCCACCTACCTACAATTATTAACCCCTAATCTGCCGACCGGACCACACCGCTACTATAATAAATGTATTAATCCCTAAAGCTAAGCTCTAATGCGAGCTCAATCTGATTGGCTGATCGGATCAGCCAATCGGATTGAACTTGAATCTGATTGGCTGATGAATTTTCCTACCTTTATTCCGATTGGCTGATAGAATCCTATCAGCCAATCGGAATTCGAGGGACGCCATCTTGGATGACGTCCCTTAAAGGAACCGTCATTTGTCGGGAAGTCGTCGGTGAAGATGGATGTTCCGCGTTGGCAGGATGAACTACATGGATCCGGAAGAAAGAAGATTGAAGATGCCGCTTGATAGAAGACTTCAGTTGGATCATGAACCTCTTCAGCTCCCAATAGCACCAAAGAAATCCAGCAAACCTCCCAGGCGTATAATCAGTCAAAATTTATTTAAGGAAAACCGTGCAAAGAAATATAAAAAAAGTAAAACATACAAAATGTCCCAGCAACCTGGAACAGATAAAGGAATCGTCCTACGCGTTTCAGCAGATATTCGCCTTATTCATGGACATAATTTACTCCACACCAGCTTGTCTATTTAAACACACCCTTGTCATCAGGTGTGAGGGCTCCAGGTGCTAATTGTTAAAGGGACAGACCTATAGCAACACTATATGGAAATAAAGACAGACTAAAAATAGCTATTCATTGGGGGAGATTGCAAAACATAAATATCAACAATTCATTATCCGTTTAGGCTAAACATATATATATAACTTTGATAGCATATTCAACCATAAACATCTAGTGAAAGACATTTTTTAGAAAATGGGAACAGCCTCTGTTTATCATAAAGCCTTCATGCAAGCGGATATTTGTAAACTAATAAAATAGTGCCCTCTGATAGCCATATATTTTCATAAATTTATAAAATAAATGGTAAAGGGTAATGAATGCATCATGTTATTAATTACCCCAATGACAATGTGACCTATATTATAAACATGCTTGGTGCTCATTGTTAAAAAGAACAGCAAAGAGTGTTTCAAAAAGCGATAGGGAGATGCACAGAATACTGCATATAGATTTTTGTGCAATTCAGGATATGGTATATTGATTATAATAATGTACCTAAAATAAAATAAATAAATTTAAGTTTACTCTATTAATGCATAGAGATAGAGATATAAGCTAACCAATATAAACAATACTCCTATGTACCTATCTTTAGTGTATAATGAAAAACCTCTTGAATAAGGAAATTTACTTCATGCTACATAATAGACTCCCTAAGATCCTAATTATGATTCTTGTCTATTAATGCCTCCAAAAGTTAATGACATCGCCCACTATGTTGAAGCCATCTGGAATCCTAGTTTTCATTTTGAAAATCCAGAAAGCCTCTTTGTGTGAGAGTTTAGTTACTCCACGTATGGCGGGTTTGATATGGTCAATAATTTGCCATTTTAGACTGTTTACCACTTTGTTGTGGACATGTATAAAATGTCTAGCAAGGTCAGAACATTCGATACCATGTTCAATATTTTTGAGATGCTCCCTAATCCTAGTTCTACACTCTCTAGAGGTGCATCCAATGTATTGTTTTTTACATTCTACGAAATCTATAAGATAGATTACGAAGACAGAGCGACAGTTTGTGTATGCATCCAACTCATAGACCTTCTGTGTGGTGTATGATTGGAAGCTCTTTGTTACCTTTGTGAAACCACAAGCAATGCAATTGCTGTAATGACACCTATAGCGACCTTTTACATTTAACCAGCTATTGCTTCTTGCTTGTGTATTTCTAAGAAGACTAGGAGAAACTGCATTACCCATCGTATAGCCTCTGCGCGAGACAAAATTGCATCCCTTCTGTACAAGGTCTTTGAGGCTGTCCTCAGCAGTCAAAATAGGGAGATGTTTTTCCACAATTTCACATATTTCATTAAATTGCGCACTATATGTGGTTACAAATGTAGGTCTTGAGCTATCGAAGCGTTGTTTATTCACTGGGGCTTTTTTATCGAGAAGGAGGGTCTCTCTATCTAACCTGGTTACTTCTAGGAGAGCTCGATCTATTGTTTTTGTATGATAGCCTCTCTCTAGAAGATTTTTTCTCATTTTTAAGCTCTCTGTATTAAAGACTTCATTATCAGTACAATTACGTTTCAACCTTATAAATTGCCCTTTGGCTATTCCAAAACCCATATGTTTTGGATGATTGCTTTGGCCATGTAATATGGCATTCGCCGCAATTGGTTTACGATATAAAGTTGTCTTTATTTGCTGAGTATCAATTTCTCCTATCAATAAGAGGTCTAGATAGGGTATAGATTCTTTGTTACTCTCATAGGTAAATTGCAGATTAGCATCATTGGAGTTAAGAAATTTAACAAACTCCTTTAATCTAGATGGACCCCCTGTCCAAATGAACAGGAGGTCATCGATATATATTTTATACATGGTGATGTAACCTCTGAAGGGATTTGTATCTCCAAAGACGTGGCAAGCCTCCCACCAACCCATATATAGGTTGGCGTAGGCCGGGGCAAACTTTGCCCCCATGGCAGTGCCACGTCTTTGGAGATAAAAAGTCCCCTCGAATTGGAAAAAATTATGAGTTAGTAAAAAATCCAATGTTTGGATTAAAAAAGTCTTAAGATGGCTATCATAGTTACTGAATCTGTCCAGCATATATGAGATGGCTTCTAGACCTTTCTTATGAGGGATAGCAGAATACAGACTAACCACATCTATAGTCAGCCATTCTGCTGTATCCGTCCATGCTACCTCTTTCAGACAACCCAAAAGGTGTTTCGTATCTTTGAGGTATGATGGAAGACCATAGACTACTGGTTGTAGAGAAGATTCAATCCATGTTGCTCCTGCTTGGATGAAGACTTTAGCCGGATCATGGACATCTTCAGCCCCCCGCTTGGGCTTGGATCAAGACATCGGAGGCTCTTCTGGATCGATCGGTGAACCCGGTGTAGTGAAGACAAGGTAGGGAGAACTTCAGGGGCTTAGTGTTAGGTTTATTTAAGGGGGGTTTGGGTTAGATTAGGGGTATGTGGGTGGTGGGTTGTAATGTTGGGGGGGGTATTGTATGTTTTTTTTTTACAGGCAAAAGAGCTGAATTCTTTGGGGCATGCCCCGCAAAGGGCACTTTTCAGGGCTGGTAAGGTAAAAGAGCTTTTCTATTTTACATTAACCTACGTTATCCCTATGTAGCCCTAATCTGCTGCCCCTAACACTGCAGACCCCTATATTATATTTATTAACCCCTAATCTGCTGCCCCCGCTATCGCTGACCCCTGCATATTATTATTAACCCCTAATCTGCCGCTCCGTACACCGCCGCAACCTACGTTATCCCTATGTACCCCTAATCTGCTGCCCCTAACACCGCCGACCCCTATATTATATTTATTAACCCCTAATCTGCCGCCCCCAACGTCGCCTCCACCTACCTACAATTATTAACCCCTAATCTGCCGACCGGACTGCACCGCTACTCTAATAAATGTATTAACCCCTAAAGCTAAGTCTAACCCTAACACTAACACCCCCCTAAGTTAAATATAATTTAAATCTAACGAAATAAATTAACTCTTATTAAATAAATTATTCCTATTTAAAGCTAAATACTTACCTGTAAAATAAATCCTAATATAGCTACAATATAAATTATAATTATATAGTAGCTATTTTAGGATTAATATTTATTTTACAGGCAACTTTGTATTTATTTTAACCAGGTACAATAGCTATTAAATAGTTAATAACTATTTAATAGCTACCTAGTTAAAATAATTACAAAATTACCTGTAAAATAAATCCTAACCTAAGTTACAATTAAACCTAACACTACACTATCAATAAATAAATTAAATAAACTACCTACAATTATCTACAATTAAACCTAACACTACACTATCAACAAATTAATTAAATACAATACCTACAAATAAATACAATGAAATAAACTAAAGTACAAAAAATAAAAAAGAACTAAGTTACAAAAAATAAAAAAATATTTACAAACATTAGAAAAATATTACAACAATTTTAAACTAATTACACCTACTCTAAGCCCCCTAATAAAATAACAAAGAACCCCAAAATAAAAAAATGCCCTACCCTATTCTAAAATTAAAATAGAAAAGCTCTTTTACCTTACCAGCCATGAAAAGGGCCCTTTGCGGGGCATGCCCCAAAGAATTCAGCTCTTTTGCCTGTAAAAAAAAAACATACAATACCCCCCCAACATTACAACCCACCACCCACATACCCCTAATCTAACCCAAACCCCCCTTAAATAAACCTAACACTAAGCCCCTGAAGATCTCCCTACCTTGTCTTCACCACGCCGGGTTCACCAATCGATCCAGAAGAGCCTCCGATGTCTTGATCCAAGCCCAAGCGGGGGGCTGAAGATGTTCATGATCCGGCTAAAGTCTTCATCCAAGCGGGAGCTGAAGAGGTCCATGATCCGACTGAAGTCTTCTATCAAGCGGCATCTTCAATCTTCTTTCTTCCGGATCCATGTAATTCATCCTGCCAACGCGGAACATCCATCTTCATCGACGACTTCCCGACAAATGACGGTTCCTTTAAGGGACGTCATCCAAGATGGTGTCCCTCGAATTCCGATTGGCTGATAGGATTCTATCAGCCAATCGGAATTAAGGTAGGAAAATTCATCAGCCAATCAGATTCAAGTTCAATCCGATTGGCTGATCAGATTGAGCTCGCATTAGAGTTTAGCTTTAGGGATTAATACATTTATTATAGTAGCGGTGTGGTCCGGTCGGCAGATTAGGGGTTAATAATTGTAGGTAGGTGGAGGCGACATTGGGGGCGGCAGATTAGGGGTTAATAAATATAATATAGGGGTCGGCTGTGTTAGGGGCAGCAGATTAGGGGTACATAGGTATAATGTCGGTTGCGGCGGTGTACGGAGCGGCAGATTAGGGGTTAAAAAAATATGCAGGTGTCAGCGATAGCGGGGGCGGCAGATTAGGGGTTAATAAATATTATGTAGGTGTCGGCGGTATTAGGGGCAGCAGATTAGGGGTACATAGGGATAACATAGGTGGCGGCGGTGTGCGGTCGGCAGATTAGGGGTTAAAAAAATTTCATAGAGTGGCGGCGATGTGGGGGGGCCTCGGTTTAGGGGTACATAGGTAGTTTATGGGTGTTAGTGTACTTTAGAGCACAGTAGTTAAGAGCTTTATAAACCGGCGTTAGCCCATAAAGCTCTTAACTCCTGTTTTTTTTCTGCGGCTGGAGTTTTGTCGTTAGATTTCTAACGCTCACTTTAGCCACGACTCTAAATACCGGCGTTAGAAAGATCCCAATAAATAAATAATAAAATTCAAATAAATAAAAATTCAAATAAATAATAAATTCAAATTAGTTTGGATTTATTTGTTACATTCGGATGGCCATGGACTAACCACGATTACACTAGTAGTTTACAGTATATTAGGTTATATCACTCTGCTATGAGTTACACCTAATATTACAGTACATAATACTAATCTAATACACAACACATCCAAACTAACACATACCGAACTTCCAAATTTACAAATCACGTAGATTTTTACGTGTGACTTCAACATTTTTTTTTTTATGTTACGCGTGCAATATGATATACTGGTGTAAGCTACGGTGGAACATAAAAGGGCCATAAAGATCACATTCTGGGGGTTGGGGTCCATATTGCTATGCTGAATGTTAAATATTACATTTCCCAACATCCCTGTCTCTCACTGCTGATATATATATAAAAAAATGGCCATTTTCAAGCATCTTGACATGGATTAGGGGTTAATAAATATAATATAGGGGTCGGCGGTGTTAGGGGCAGCAGATTAGGGGTACATAGGGATAACGTAGGTTGCGGCGGTGTACGGAGCGGCAGATTAGGGGTTAATAATAATAATATGCAGGGGTCAGCGATAGCGGGGCAGCAGATTAGGGGTTAATAAATATAATATAGGGGTCTGCGGTGTTAGGGGCAGCAGATTAGGGGTACATAGGGATAACGTAGGTTGCGGCGGTGTACGGAGCGGCAGATTAGGGGTTAATAATAATATGCAGGGGTCAGCGATAGCGGGGGCGGCAGATTAGGGGTTAATAAGTGTAAGGTTAGGGGTGTTTAGACTCGGGGTACATGTTAGGGTGTTAGGTGCAGACTTAGGAAGTGTTTCCCCATAGGAAACAATGGGGCTGCGTTAGGAGCTGAACGCTGCTTTTTTGCAGGTGTTAGTTTTTTTTTTTCAGCTCAAACAGACCCCATTGTTTCCTATGGGGGAATCGTGCACGAGCACGTTTTTGAAGCTGGCCGCGTCCGTAAGCACCGCTGGTATCGAGAGTTGCAGTGGCGGTAAATATGCTCTACGCTCCCTTTTTTGGAGCCTAACGCAGCCCTTCTGTGAACTCTAAATACCAACGGTATTTAAAAGGTGCGGGGAAAAAAAAGCATGCGTAGCTAACGCACCCCTTTGGCCGCAGAACTCTAAATCTAGCCGTTAGGGTTTATTTTATAGGTAAGTATTTAGTTTTAAAAAGGAATAATTTAGTTAATGATATTAATTTTATTTAGATTTATTTGAATTATATTTAAGTTAGGGGGGTTAGGGTTAGACTTAGGTTTAGGGGTTAATACATTTAGAATAGTGGTTTGGACGTGGGGGACGGCAGATTAAGGGTTAATAAGTGTAGGTAGGTTAAGGAGACATTGGGGAGGCAGATTAGGGGGTTAATAAATATAATGTAGGTGTCGGCGATGTTGGGGGCAGCAGATTAGGGGTTATTAAATATAATGTAGGTGGCGGCGATGTTGGGGGCAGCAGATTAGGGGTTAATAAATATAATGTAGGTGGCGGCGATGTCCGGAGCGGCAGATTAGGGGTTAATAAGTATAATGTAGGTGTCTGCAATGTTGGGGGCGGCAGATTAGGGGTTAATAAGTGTAAGATTAGGGGTGTTTAGACTTGGGGTTCATGTTAGGGTGTTAGGTGTAAATATAACTTTAGTTTCCCCATCGGAATCAATGGGGCTGCCTTACGACCAGCTCACCCCTGATTTAAGCAGCGCTGGTATTGGAGTGTGGTATGGAGCTCAATTTTGCTCTACGCTCACTTCTTGCCTGTTAACGCCGGGTTTGTAAAAACCTGTAATACCAGCACTGTAGGTAAGTGAGCGGTGAGAATAAACTGCACGTTAGCACCGCACAGCTCATAACGCAAAACTCGTAATCTGGCCGTTTGTTATTTTTGTAAGGTTAGGTTTTTGGTTTTCAGTAATCTTAGGGTTGTTTTATTCTCTGCAAGGGTATTTTTTTTATATTTTCTGTAATCTTAGTTTGTTTTTTCAGTAATCTTAGGGTTTTTTATTTTATGTATATGTTTGGGTTTTTTGTAATGCAGGTTTTTTTTGTTTGTAATTTTTGAATGCTTTTTAGGTAGTTAGTATATTTTTAATTTTATTTCAGTGTATTTTAATTGGGGTTAAGTTAGGGGGTGTCAGGTTACGGGGCTATGTTTTTAGTTTAATGCTTTGTGCTGTGGGGGTAAGAGGATTAGGGGTTAATAGGTTAATTGGGTGTTTGCATTGTGGGGGCTGGCAGATTAGGGGCTAATAGGTTAATTGGGTGATTGCATTGTGGGGGGTTGGCGGATTAGGGGTTAACAAGTTAATTAGGTGTTTGCGATGTCGGGGGATGGCGGTTTAGGGGTTTATATGTTTTATTAGTGATTGCGATGTATGGGGATGGCGGTTTAGGGGTTAATACATTTTATTAGTGATTGCGATGTATGGTGATGGCGGTTTAGGGGTTAATATGTTTATTTAGTATTTGTGATGTGGGGGATGGTTTTAAATAGTGTTTTAACATTTGGGTTAAAAAAAATTCCGGTTTAGATTTTTACGTGTGACTTCAACATTTTTTTTTTTATGTTTATGTTACGCGTGCAATATGATATACTGGCGTAAGCTACTGTGGAACATAAAAGGGCCATAAAGATCACATTCTGGGGGTTGGGGTCCATATTGCTATGCTGAATGTTAAATATTACATTTCCCAACATCCCTGTCTCTCACTGCTGATATATATAAAAAAATGGCCATTTTCAAGCATCTTGACATGGACTTCAACCCCATTAGACTGCCACATTGAACTCTCTGTCCCTATACTACTAACTCCTTAAGGTGCTACACTGTCCCTGTTACCTACTCACCCACTCTGCACACATTCAGGGAGGGGTTTCTATAAGAAACACCACATTTTGACCCAACAGCCACTTTATCTACAGTGGAGGGTTATAATGGGAGTCACACATATATTGCAGCAATGAGGCTGAGCCAGTCAAGAATGCAGGACAGCTAACCGGCCAATTATCCCTAGTAAACTAACTGGTATTTATAGTTCTCAATCCAGGACATTTTTAACTTAGGGAGGCTTCAAACAGTTTTCTTTCACCCCTATATCAGAGCAACATTAAACTTGTTGAACTGGTCATTTTCATCTGAGACAACAGACAGTAAAAGATGTTTTGTGATCCAGAAGTTTAAATATTATATCTCCCAGCATGCCTTTCTCCAGAACTGCCAACTAATTTGCATAGTCGGTAAAGTCAGACAAAGGGCAAGATTTATCAAGCTCCGAAAAAATGCGCAAAAAAAGTCGTGGATATTTTCGTAGCTATTCGCATTTTCCGAAATCCAATTATTCGCCAATATTTATTAATATTGTTGAGACAAATTTCGTGCAAAAGTTTTTTGCGATGACAAGCGAATGACTAGTATAGTTTCTTGGAGAATGCAATGATTTTCACTTTATTTATCACTCGCAAATAATTATCATGACTTTTACTTCCGGGAATAGTTTCATTGTTATTATTGTTATTGTCCTATTAAAATAAAAGAAATTAAACACGTGATTGTTTCTTATTGTTATTTCTTATTTATGATTAAAGTTGTTTTTATTCTGCCCCTTTTTTGGCGCTTCTGCACACTGTAAAGTTGCCCTCATTTGGTCGCTAAAACTATCTTCTTTTCATTGTTCTTTTTCATAATATATATATATATATTTTTTTTTTTTTTGGTGCAATATATTTACAGAGATTTATATATATATATCGTATTTATTAATATATCAATATTTTTCTACTCCAATTTTTTTTTTAATTTGTATATTTATAATTTTTAATCCAAAAAATAATTGATATATTTTTTTATATATTAAATTATTTATTTATTTATTTATTTATTTATTTATTTATTTATTATGTCTGCTGCTGGCCTACAGGAAAACGCATCAACTGCCAGCAAAACAAAAGGTGGTCGAAATATACATTTTAGCCTATCTCAAAACAATGTTCTTGTAGACAAAATTTTAAATCACTATGATGTCCTGCTAGGCTGTAGAAGCAGGCAGACACCTATGGCACGTAAAAGGCAGATATGGCAAGATATAAGCCAGGAGGTATCTGCACAGGGTATAAACCCCAAAAATGTAAATAATTGTAAAAAATGTTTTTTGGATATAAAAAGAATAATTAAAATGAAACTATGCAAAGAAAAACGTTCAGCAAGAGGTACAGGGGGTGGTCCAGGATATACTGCTGATCTAATGGAGTATGAGAAGAAAGTTCTTCATTTGATGGGGCCTGAGGTTCTGGAGGGAATTGAAGTGCAAGGAGACACAGGCGATTATGCAGGTAAACTATTATTATTATTATTATATTTATATTGCTAATGAAGTATTTAAATCCTAATTGAAATTGATAAATGTTTTCATTCTCCTCACTCATTACTGGTGATTGATTTCAAATACAATTTTTTTCCTTATATTAAAATTTATTTTTGTTTTCTTTGAAACTTTTGTTGAAAAGCACATTCGATGTTCAATCTGTTTTTCACTTTTTGTTTGTAATGGAAGTAACTTAAATAATGCAGTAATATATTTCCAATTTTGTGCATTGCTTATTTCACTTTAATGGATATATTACATTAATCATGGCTATTGATTACCCTTTTTTTTTTTTTAGGATCCCCACCTACACAATCAGATGCTCATGCATTAACAGAAATTGCCGCTTGCAGCAGCGTCCTGCAAGAAGTTGGTAGGTATTTGTGCCTATATTGTCCCTCAAGAGTGTGCTATATGTATTTTGCCTCTATAATTTTTTTTTTTTTTTTTTTTTTTAAGAAGAGAATGATAATGATCAGAATATTGAAGGAGAGGAAACTTTGCTCCTTTTTGAAGGTAAAGCTAAAAAAAAATTTGTGTGCAAATCATATTAAAACATTATAATACATTTTTTTTGTAGATTCAGATACAGCATGAAATTATAAGCAACTTACAATTTCACTACATTTTTCAGCTTTTATTAATTATATTGCTATCTATATTTTATAAGATTGAATGTAAATCTTAGCATCCATCCCATTTTAGGATCAGCACCATGGTTAGTGCTTGTTTATTGGAACCACTGACCATGGTGCTGAAACTAAAATATGATGGATGCTTTAAGAATTGCATTCCAGCTTATAACATACAGATAGCAATAGAATTAACAAAAGCTGACAATTGTAGTGAAATTGTAAGTTGCTTATATCCAGCAATTACAAAATTTGAATGTAATTGTTGTGGAATATTATACTTTAAAGATGCTGATACATGTGTATTCTGCCCTTTTAAAATCTCATCAATATTAAATTTAATTTTCATATTTTCAGTGAAAGATGATAGTAATCTATAATAGGTGGCATTGTCAAAATGAAATTATTGTTTATCTTTATTATAGATGATTCTGAAAATGTTGAATACGTTCTGAATTTACAACCAATACAGGAGACATCTCCTGTACATTCCTCAAGTACAAATGTAGAAGTACCAGAAGAAGAAATTGGAGATGTACACGAAGATATCCAACAAGAAGCACAAGCACCAACTGAAGAGGCAATATCAGTAAATTTGGTTATCATTCTGCAATTAGCCACAAATTTTCAGAATGAACAAAGGGCTTTTTTTCAACAGATGAGTGACCTGCAAAGTGAACGTTTGGAAATTGACAGGCAGAGTTTACTTGCACGTCAAGAGACAAATAGGTTGCTTGCATTACTAGTGAATATTTTACAAACAAGAATTGAGAATCATTGATTTTTTTTTGGGTGGGTTTTCTTAAAATGTTTTTTTTGTTTTTTAAACAGTTAATGTATAAATGTTGGTTATGATTTATAACATATCATATGTTAAATTAAAAACTATTAATGCCGTTTGAATGTATTTCTCTATTATTAATCTTTACCTTTTTAAAAAAATAACAGACACATATATTATAATATAATAATTTTTTATAGAAACTAAACCAAAAATGCAAATATAATTGAAACATAGAAAGTTACATTTTCAGGGTTATTTTTTTTTTTTTAATACATTTGCTCCGTTATGGCTCTTCTAAAATTTTGGATGCTTCTTGTTATTGTATGCATCATGACTTCTAACCAATCAAATTCCGCGATTATGGTCTCTCTTGAGATGAGTCCAAGTTCTTCTTCCACAACCTCTTTTAAAGATAAAAAAATTTATTAAAAAAATTGTTAGTAAGATTTAACATTCATTTTGTACAATTTTTATAAACTGAAGTTTATAATATATATTAATGTGACAATCAACATTACATGCTTCATATAGAACTGAGAATTGGAATACACTTTATAATTTACTCCAATTATCTAAGTTTGTATATTGACAATATCAGTAAATTAGAAAGATGTTTCAAATTTTATGCTGTATCCAAATGCGTTTTGTATAAAGAACATTTCCACGAACATCCTACAATGTATAAATATTTGTTAATAAATATATATATATATATATATTTATATATATATTTTTATATATATATATATATATATATATATATGTGTATACATTTTTTAATATATATATATTTATAAAAAGAAAATAATAATGATGGCTAAAAACAAAAGTAAATAATTTGTACTTACGTGTACCAATGTTTCTTGTGGAAGTAGATTCTTCGGCTTCAACATCATCTATGAATAAAACAAATGAATGAAACGGATTACCATATTCAAATAAAGATGCTTATAGAAAAGCACAATCATTATATTACAAATACCAAAACCAACCTTCAAAACCCACAGAATCGGAGTCCGAAGAATGTTCTACTGTTATTTTTGGTCTTTGGATAGGTAGAACAAAATCTGGCTCTTCCGTTCTAATTTCTACTGCTGCTTCTATAACCAAAAAAAAATATATCTATATAATATAGGCCTTTTCTGTTTTTCAAAAGCTGTTATTGCGCAGTAGAGACCTGTAATCGTTGCTAGTGCTGATCGGGTGTGAGGGTGGTGTGAGGTTGGCGTTTCCGGGCGTGAGAGAGCTGAAAAGACATAGCGAGTAGAGAGAGGGAGAGAGACAGCAAAAGAGAGAGGGGAGAAAGGGGAGAGAGAAATCAAGAGAGAGGGGGGAGAGAGACAGCAAAAGAGAGGGGGAGAAAGGCGAGAGAGAAATCAAGAGAGAGGGGGGATAGAGACAGCAAAAGAGAGAGGGGAGAAAGGGGAGAGAGAAATAAAGAGAGAGGGGGGAGAGAGACAGCAAAAGAGAGGGGGGGAGAAAGGCGAGAGAGAAATCAAGAGAGAGGGGGGATAGAGACAGCAAAAGAGAGGGGGGAGAAAGGGGAGAGAGAGAGCAGAAGAACGGGAGAGAGAGACAGCAAAAGAGAGGGAGATAGAGAGAGAGCATTGTACATTAACTTTATGACCTATTTATCTTTGTTGTAATTTTAATAAATCTGTGGACATTATTTCATGGGTATTATACAAATAAAATGTAAGTGAAACACTTTTGGTTATATATGAGTAATCAATTACTGAGTGTCTAAAAAAGTGTAACAAAATTTACCATACCTTCTGTATTTTCTTCGAAAGGTTTTTCAATTACAGTAATCTGTCTATTTTCAAGTGTGACTAAGGGCATCGGTGGGGATCCGGAAGTTTCATCACTAACAACCTCCATAGTCCTCAGATATTTAGGGCATCTTTTGTTTGTTTTTCTCTCCTGTCTGATCCAATAAAAAAAATATATATATAAAATTAGCAATATTTGATGAAAGTGCATTGTTTTTGGACCCTTTCTTGGGGCATAATAACAGTATACGATACCTTTTTTGGGGCACAAGTAAAAAATGAAAAGTCATGTGGCAATCGTTATTGCGCACTATATAATTATAACTTTCATTTGCAAGAACCATAATGTTTATAAATTTTATTTTAAAGTTGCAACAGTTTTTTTGGAAACTTTCAAGGGGCATAATAACAGGCGTTCCACGATACCTTTTTGGGGCGCAAGCAAAAAGATAAAGTCATGTGGCACTAACGCTATTGCGTAATTGCGCACTCTATAATTATAACTCATTTTCAATTTAGAATAATGTATATAAATATTTTTTACAAAGTTGAAACATTTTTTTTGGGATCCTTTCTTGGGGCATAATAAAAACATTTCTTGATAGTGTAAACTAAAATAACAAATTGAATCAAATATAATAGAATGTAACATATACCTTGATTCAAATATATATTTAATTCTTAGTGGACAGAAAATAATTTATCCTTATATTATACTTACATTCTCTAAGAAATCTTATAATCGATCGTTTTAATTCTTTGACTCTTCAGCTTAGGTCAGAAAAGCGCTTAAGACAGTCGCGCTGGGTCCTTCTAAACCCAGCGACTCTGCGGACTCTACAGGTCATTTCGGACAAAATTATATTTCGCTGGTCTTGAATGACCCCATATACGCCCCCAATTCTTTTTGGGAAATATTTCCTCATGAAAGCAGTTATAATAATCAGCTCTCCAAGAGTGAATTTGGGCTTCCTGGCAAAAGGCATTTTACACTCTGATCCAAAAATAGGAAAACATGCGCTTTTATTGGATATTTTTTTGGTTGTTTTTATAGTCTATAATTTAGACATTTAAGGTACTTTTTAAAAATTATGGATACTTAAATAAATATTTTTGCATCATTTTTATTAGTATTTATGCTGCTTATGGCTTTTAATAATAATGTTTAACTGAGGATTTTTTTTTTTCAATTAATATGTTTATTTTATAAATATGTTTATGTAAGACAAAGCACTAAAGAGACAAAGATGCTCTTTTCCTCCATCATAAAATGATGCTCTTCTCCTACACTGTCTATGAATTTATTTTTTGCCATCAATTATTAGACATATTATTGTTGATTTTAAAGGGACAGACAAAACATGAATGTTTGTTGTTTAACAATGGTAGCTAATCCATATATAACACATTCAACAATTTTGAAGTTTTTGGGTTTGTACATTTGTATATAATGGACCTTTAATATAACAGTATTGGTTACACCATTATTTTAGTTGAAATAATTTTTATTGTCATGGATCTCATCAAATACAACATAATAAAACAGTGTGCTGGGTTACAATGTCCTAGTATTCTTAAAACAATTAAAGTTTTCAGCACCCTGTTTATATAATTTTCAGAAATTTTTCTCCCCCCTTCCCTAACTCCCTCTCCACCCCCTCCCCCCTCTTATCCCATTTCCCTAAACCTAAACTTCATAACTGTATACAAAGAAAAACCTTTAACTTTAAACTTTTCCCGTCGAGCAGTGACAATGTTGTAGATTTCTTTAGAACGCTATATCCATATTTAAGAAAGTTCCTATTCTCTCCAATTTAATTGCCCTAAAAAAGCCTTATTGGTTACTTAGTGTTGATCTGTATGTACCTACATATTTCTGTTTATTTAAAATCCAGTGTATCCACATGTTTTGGAATCTCTCAGATGTCCCTTGTATCCATGCAGCTGATTCTAGCATATTATAAACATCTTCAATTTTGATCATTACCTCACCCCATTCTGGAGCCCCCACTTTCCATTTTCTAGCTATACATATTCTGGTTGCTGTACATATAATATTAACCCATCTATTAGTAATTGAGTTCATTGACTCCTGGGGGATATGTAGTAAGGCCTGTGAGGCTGATAATGTAAAGGAGTAGTCTAGAATCACCTTAAATAGTTTAGAAAGCTTGTCCCATGTAGGTTGTATCTTTGGACACTCCCACCACATGTGAAAATAGGTCCCTATCCCATTACATCCCCGATAACATAATCTACTACCCTGTGTGGTGTAATGTGAGGATTTCAGTGGTGTAAGGTACCATCTATATGAGGTTTTTATTGAGTTTTCGATAAGGTCTGCCCCTATTAAGCTTCTCCTCATTGAGGAGAAAATCTGGCTCCAATCTTCTCTATCATAGGTTATAGCTAAATCTTGTTCCCATTTGTCATAAATTACCAATTTTGCTGAACTATTTGCTTCTTGAATGGCTAAGTATAAGCGTGTAATCATTTTTTTATTTCTACCGGGTGTCATTATCATTTGTTCCAGAGCAGTTTTTGGGCAGGCTGGGATGCTGCCTAGTCTATATGTATTTATAGCATGGGAAATTTGGAGATATAAAAACCAGTGCAATGTATTTGGGTGTATTTTATCTCTTAATTGTGTAAATGTCAACAACTTCCCATTGTCTAGGAAATCAGCTACCCTATAGAGGCCTTTATTTCCCCACTTATCTATTTGTTTTTGAAATTCTTTTGGGAGTAGTGTACTTAGAGGTATTATAATAGTGTGTGGCGAGAGTAATTTCATTGTATGTGTTAGTGACCTCCACATAAGCTTAGAATCTTCTGTAGTTTTTAGTTTAATTATCCTCTGGTCTTTTGGATCTGAGGGTTTCCATAATATATCTCCCGGAGTGCTTAGTCTTCCAATATCTGCTTCAATACCTGGCCATGTCATCCCCTGGCAATCTTTACATAAAAGAGCATTTTGTGCCAGTCTGGCAGCATGATAATAATCTCTAAGATTAGGGACTCCTACACCTCCCAATGGCTTGTGTTGTTTTAAAATATGAGCAGCTATTCTAGCTGTTTTATGTCCTCTTATAAATTTAATAATTTCAGATTGTAGTTTTTCAAGCTCTTTTATTGGGATTTTAATAGGTAAAGCTCTAAATAGATATAACAGTCTTGGTAGGACATTCATTTTAATGGCCGATAATCTGCCATACCAAGAAAAGTTCCCTTTCTTCCATTTCAATATATCTCTTCTTATAGTTTTGTAAATTGGGATGTAGTTTGCTTTATACAATGTTTCTATGGTGTCTGTGATTTGTATGCCTAGATATTTTAGGGAATGATTAACCCATTTAAAATAAAAGTTCGCTTTTATCAACTTTTGTGTGTGTGTTGGTAATGATAGAGGGAGTGCTTCGCATTTATCCGAATTTATTTTGAAACCCGAAACATTGGAAAAATCTTCTAATAATTTGTACAACCTAGGGAGGGAAAGCATTGGTTTTGTGATTGTAAGCAAGATATCGTCTGCAAATAAAGTTAGTGTTTGTTCCCCTTTATTTAATTTAACCCCATGGATATCCTTAGAGTTGCGTATACAAGACGCCAAAGGTTCTATGCACAACGCAAATAAAAGTGGAGACAACGGACATCCCTGACGAGTTCCATTCAATATATTGATAGGTCGAGACTGATATCCCGCTGCCCTAATTGTTGCTACTGGATTTGTTTATATATTTTTGATTGCCCCCCTAAATTTACTACCGAATCCCATATATTCGAGAACTGCCATCATATATTGCCAATCTACTCTGTCAAACGCCTTCTCCGCATCCAGAGAAAGGAGCAGAGAAGGTGTTTCTGTTCCCTTCAGATATTCTATCAGCGTCACTATGCGTCTTACATTATCAGGGGCCTCCCTATCTTTAATAAACCCTACCTGATCAGGATGGATCAATGAAGGTAAGTATTGTTTAAGCCTGTTTGCTAGGATTTTGGTGAGAATCTTGAGATCTTGGTTAATTAAGGAAATTGGCCTATAATTTTGTACTATTTTGGGGGTTTTCCCTGGCTTAGGGATTACTACTATCTTGGCCTGTAAAAGTTCAGAGGGAACCAGCGTGCCTGACATGACATCTTTACAAAATTTATGTAGGTGGGAAGTCAAATTGGTTCTAAATAGCTTGTAGTAATCTCCTGAAAATCCATCGGGACCTGCTGCCTTTCCTATTTTAAGATCTTTAATAGCTGCAGACACCTCAGTAGCAGAGATCTCTGCATCCAGTGCCTCTGCGTCCGCTTTGTCTAATTTTGGCAGATTCGCTAACTTTAGTAGTTTATTTCTTAGGGTCTCTATCTGGGGGGATTGACCCACCTTCTTCCCATCATACAGAGATTCATAATATTTGGCAAAACATTCTGTAATTTCTTGCGGATGAGATGTCATAGTACCATCTGGTTTTTGAATTTGTGCTATTGTGAAAGATTTTGTTCTTTCTCTTAGCTTATGGGCCAGATATCTATCTGGCTTGTTTGCATATAGGAAATAGTATGTTTTTAATTTATTAATGGACCTCACTGAATTATCAGATAAAATTTTAGCCAGTTCTTTTCTTTTATTTGTCAATGTGTCTAGTGATAGTTGGGATAGTGTATTTTGATGTGCCTTTTCCAAGAGTTCAATCTCTTGTTGCAAGGTAGCTACCGCAAACCTACTCTGTTTTATATATAAAGCTTTTTCCTTTATAAGTAACCCTCTAATATATGGCTTATGTGCAGCCCATATGATTACTGGGTTGATTGCAGGGTCTGCGTTTAATTTCCAGTACTCTTCCAGACTCTTTAATATTTTAGTTTGTATACCTGGTTGCTTTAGTATTGTAGGGTCGTATGTCCAGGATCTTTGTCTTTCTACATTAATAAGACCTTTTAGTTGTATCTGTATTATGGAATGGTCTGACCATACTGAGGCGTGAATGGATGAAGAGATTAGGTTTGGTAATAGAATTTGGCTAATAAATATATAGTCGAGTTTGGTATATGTTTTATGTGCAGGTGAGTAGTATGTGTGGTCATTTGTTTGTCCATATAATGTCATCCAAGTGTCATATATATTATGATTCTCTAAAGATCCCCTAATGGATTTGGTAATAGAGTTAAGTCTTAATTGTTTATTTGTAAGTTTAGATGTATTAGTATCCCTTAAAATCTTTAAGTTTACATTAAAATCCCCAGCCAATATTATCAAGGTTTGAGACCATTGGGTCAGTAAATGCGAAAGATTATCAAAAAATTTGTGTTGTTGCTCATTAGGTGCATATATGTTGCAGAGTGTGACTTGTTTGTCTTGCACAGTACCCCTCACTATAAGATATCTGCCTTCCTAATCCCTTATCACCTCTTCTTTTATAAATTGAATGGAATTATGAATAAGTATTGATACTCCTCTTTTCTTTTTATCGGTTGTGGAGTGAAAGTGTTGCGTGTATTGTTTGTCCCAATATTTAGGGATTTGATGGTGTGTAAAATGTGTCTCCTGTAGGAAAATGATTTTAGCCTTCATATTGTTATATTGGGTAAGTGCAGTTTTCCTTTTAATATTGGTATTCAAACCTCTTACATTATGGGAGATTATCTTCCATCTAGAATCCATAATTGAGCATTTTACCTCTCCCCTCCTCATACCTGAACATCAATGCCTCCATTTTCTGACTAACAACTGCTCTCTTAGTGTCCATCCTGTTATGGAGAAACTTTCCTGACCACTGCTCGACGGTACTTGAAACAAAAAAACAACAAAAACATAAAAAACATAGCTCAACATTAAACAACAACAAACTATTAAACAATCTGTAATCCTTCAAGTTATTCTTGTTTGTCTGCAACATCAAATCTATCTAAGTGGGTGTGCAGCTAAATATTACATAGTGTATATTATATAATAATGAATTGAAAAAGTGGATCTTTTATTCCTAGAGGGAACATATAATAATAACTAATGTCATGGATAGTGTAATTTAGTCATATCTTATCAATCTCCAGTTCTTTATAATTTACTTATGGCTAGATTTGGAGTTTGGCGGTAGATGGGTTGCTAACGCTACGCGTGTTTTATGTCTAACGCACGGCATTGTTTGACTCCGGTATTTAGAGTTCAAAAAAGACCATCTAACGATGCTCCTAACGCGTGTATGTCACACGCGGAATCCTGCCCGCGTTAGACAGTCTGCCATAGAGATCAATGGAAAAGTAAAAAAATCTCTTTTTTCACCTAACACTCGATCTCGCGAGAAATACGCACAGCTCGGTCATATGACGCATACCACATCATGCACAAAAATAACACGCCACAAATGTCACAACAACAATCACTCAACAAAGCACAGAAGCATTACACATTCACAAGCGGGGGGATTCTTAATAAAATTTAATACGGGGAATACGCATATACTTTAAGATGCTGAAATTCGCAAAATAACAACAAGGAATAAAAAATATATACATACCATAGAAAAATAATCGCATTCAATATCACTATATATTAGGACAAACATACATATACAACACTTCACTAATACCACACCATCGCAAATTCACATTTAAACAGAATACTATTGGACAATGTTAGAGAAAACGACAACTATGACATCATCGCATTCTACACATTCCACAAATACTAACTCCAAATGAGCATGCGCAAATTCACACAACTAATACACATTGCACTAATATTAATTGCTAATAAAGCACACCTGAACACAATTTACAACGGAAATTGGTACATCATTAAACATTTACACAGGGTATATAAGCACCACACAAGCATGGCTTCTTTGACTGTGTTGCTGGTGGGTCTTTGGAGATTGGAGGTTTAAGATTAGAGAGTTTGTGCATTATTGTGAGTGAATTAGTGTTAGCGTGAGAGAGTCAGTTGTTAGTGTTATCGTGAGTGAGTTAGTGGGAGTGGGAGTTAGTGGTAGTGGGAGAGAGTCAGTTAGTGGGAGTGTGAGTGAGTTAGTGGTAGTGGGAGTTGTTAGTGAGAGTTAGTGGTAGTGTGAGTCAGTTAGTGGGAGCGTGAGTTAGTGGTAGTGTGAGTTATTGAGAGTTAGTGGGAGTGTGAGTTAGTGAGAATTAGTAGTAGTGTGAGTTAGTGAGAATTAGTAGTAGTGTGAGTTAGCGAGCGAGTGATTTTTCTGTACACTTAACACATTTACACGCAAACACATTCAATACATACATACACTTATCAATAACACTACATACACTCCATACCCCCTCATACTACACTCCGTACCCCATTCCCTGTAGTCCCATTCCCTTTCATCCCATTTACTCTTATCCCATACCCCATACCCATCCCATAACCATCCCCTAGTTACATTTAGTTTACATATCCTCCTTTTAGTCTTCTTCTTCTTTTGGTTTATTTAAATACTCCTTACCCTCTTTGTTTTTTTACATCCCTCTCACACTTTCAGCACTTTTTTTGTCTTTTTAGTTCTTTATTTTGACCCCCTTTCATTTCATTACACTCACTTTTTGTTTGATTATTTGGGGTTTAGTTTAGGGAACAGATGGAGGGCAGGCAGGGGAGAGGTAGAGGGGGGAGGAGAGGGAGGGGGAGAGGAACAGGGCAGGAAGGGGGGCAGGAAGGGGGGCAGGAAGCGGGGGTGGAAGCGGTGGGTGGACCCAGCCACTTGGTTCAAGATGAACAAGTGGCTGGGCCCAGTGGCGGACAGAGTAGGGCTTCACAGTCCGGGAAACAGAGGGCATCGTCACAGGGGAAGGCCAAGGCGACTAGGGAGGCGAGGTTTTCGATGGAGGAGAAGGAGGCCCTCGTAGAGGCCTATATGGCCAGGTATAGGAGGCTGCAGCACCAGAAGACTACCCCGACTGAGAAGAGGAGGCTCTGGAAGGAGATAAGGAATGCAGTCAATGCAGTGGGTGGCCGGAACAGAGATATGGACTCTATAAAACATCGCTACCGGGAGTGTAAGATGGATCTCTAGAAAAAGTTAAGCCTGGAGGCCCGACATTCCGCCGGAACCGGTGGAGGCCCTGTCCTGGAAATCGAGTACTGCCGATGGGAGGAAATGTTGCGGCCCAGCATCTCCGAGGTGGATGTAGTCGGTATCGGAGGAATTGATACCGGGAACCTGCTATTCTCATCTGACGGTAAGCTCATTGAAGAATAAATTCACATACGAATGTATTTCAAGGGACACTATACGCAAACCTTTACTTTCATGATTGAGGTAGAGAATACAATTTGACAAAACATTCAAATGTACTTATATTACCTAATTTGAATCATTCTTGAGATATATTTTAATGAAGAAATAGCCATGCACACGGTGAACCAATCACAGGAGACAGCTATATTCAGCTAACAATCAGCATCTAAGCATATTTAGATATGCTTTTCAGCAAAAAATATCCAGAGAATGAAGCTAATTAGATAAGAAAAGTACATTAGAAAGTTGATTATAAATGTATGCTTCTAAATCAAGAAAGATACAATATTGGGTTTCATGTCCCTTTAAGGATCAGATTAATGCTATAACGTTTACACGCATTCACAATTACTTTGCGGTTACATCAGTATCTAGGCTATAGGTTAGGTGTGCATTTAAACAGACTGAAAACAAACGCTAAAACATTCAGATTGACCAGAGATATCACAAACACGGTTTAGAAAATGCGGAAATCATATTGATTGTTAGATTTCAAAGTGGATTAATGATTCTGCATTTGTAATTGTATCGTAAGCTAAGTCATTTAAAGCTTCATTTGGAAATATGCTAATATATACATTTTTAATTTTTTTAAATATACAGAGTCTGGGGAGGAGGCAGCACAACAAATACAGCCTCCTCCATCTCCCCGGGATGAGAGTGGTGGGGAGGAATTTCCACTTCGGAGGGAAGAGGCCCCCCGTGATGAAGAGGGCACAGAAGCAGATGAAGAGGCCCCGGAAGCAGAGGAGGAGGCCGCGGAACCAGAGGCCCCTCAAGGACCCGCACACCGCCGTGCACGGGCACCCCGCCGTGCACGGGTACCCCGCCAAGCACAACAAGAGGAAATAGCGGAGGTGCGGGTTCTACTGGACTACATAGACCAGATGCGTAACTCCCGGATACAAAATATAGAAGGCCGAACTCGAATTCTTGATGGACAAAACCAAATAATTGAAGGCCAAAACCAAATAATAAACATACTTAATAGAATAGAACAAGGGCAAAACAGAATCATTAATCTACACCAAGAGATGTTTAATTTTTTCCGGGAGGCGCATGCTGGTCTGCCTCCTGGTCCGCCTCCTGCTGCTGGGCCTCCTGCTGTTGGGCCTCCTGCTGCTGGGCCTCCTGCTGCTGGGCCATCTTCTCCTGCCGGCCCATCTTCTCCTGCCGGCCCATCTTCTCCTGCCGGGCCATCTTCTCCTGCCAGGCCATCTTCTCCTGCCGGGACATCTCCTCCTGCCGAGCCATCTTCTCCTCCTCAGCCATCTTCTCCTCCTCAGCCATCTTCTCCTCCTCAGCCATCTTCTCCTCCTCAGCCATCTTCTCCTCCTCACCTTGGTCATCCCAGTACTCTTCCTTCCACTCTTCCCACAACATCTCCAAGGAGAACTCGTCAGAGTCGGCAGTTGCCCCTCCCAGAGCCTCAGCCCCGTGGGAAGAGGGGAAGGAAGAGGAAGTAAGTATTTGTTTTCATGTTTAATGTTTTTTTTTATTTAATGTGTAATGGATAGGTATGTGATGATGTGGTTTTCATACACTTGTGGAACACACTCTGTATATAATCTACTTCTATGGGACCGGGTCCATGGAGGCAGATTGTTTGCAGAGTGTGGGTTATAAGTGTGTGAAAACCACATCATCACATACCTATCCTTGTTCATGATATTGATTGGTTTCTGTGATGTGATGTCCAAACTGTTTCCCGAATCGCAAACAAAATAACCATTACAATTATCCATGATGGCATATTACTGTTTGAATGCCAATAACACAGCTTAAAGGGACAGTCAGAAAATTATTGATTACAAAGAAAACACTGTATTACGCATTATCAAGTTGGAAACAACAAAACATGGAGAAATACGTGTGACTTATGTGCTTACCCTTGTATCTATGACTATGAAAAATGACAACTTATTTGTTGTTCTGACATAACAACATTTTAGATATCAATGATCAATACATGGTAAATAATATGCTGTATGAGCACAAGGTTTTATATATACAAATGCTATACAAATGCCCTCTAGTGGTCAAATTGTATAATGATTACATGCACTCTTCAAGCTCGAAGAAATGAGCACACGAACCTCATAGGTTTAGCTAGCAAATTAAAATAAACACAGACAAATGATTAATTGGTGAGAAACATTTGATATCATTGATATTACAAAATTGACTTTTAGAATAATGCAAAACATTATTTGTTTTCTAAACTGTCCCTTTAACAAAATTACATATGCTAACATATATTTGAAGATTGTTGGTATATCTACATGTACTTGTTCAAACAATAAATATTGAAATCAGATTTATATTGACGTGTTAAATAAAGTCTATTTTCTTAAAGAGACATTATTGTGTTAATTTATTTTTAGAAAGACATTTGTTTTAACAATGAATATGGTTTAAAGTCCTTTTAGGAGTGGGGGGGTGAAAATATGCTAACAATAATATATTTGGAGATTAACCAATGTGGAACTCATACATGATACAAAAATCAACATTTGCATTAAAGGGACAGTATACTATATTTTTAACAGAACTGTATGTAATAGACACTACTAGAAACAACAAGATTAACATATACTGATATCAATATTACAAAGCTTTAAACACTTTCAAAGAAAACCGGGTTAGCTCTATTGAAAATATAGATGAACCCCCATTACAACCGTAAAACAAGACAATACACCATCATACACAAAACAGGAGAAAGCTGGAGATGGTACTCACATGAAACTTAGAGGCTTGGCGAGGAGTCTGAAAATTACTTACATTTTATTTGAACAGAAGCAAAATGAAATGTGTATTTGTTAAACAATGGACTATCTAACTAGAGAACAAATTAAAAACTTTGATTTATAATGTAAGTGTCTAATGAACCTTTAATAAAATATACAACGAAATTACATTTAGAAGAAGTCGGCATCATATATTTAGCATATGATAAAGATAAATGCATATTGATTACTTTATTCTAACACAATAGTGCATATTTATGAATTAGATATCTTTAACATTAAACACAACAGTCATTTTTCAGAAAAAGGAACATATTGTTGACAAACATATTAAACAACATGGACTATAGAGATTTGCACTTGTCTCGAAATATCATATGCATGAAAACATTTTGCTTTCGTTCGTTTATTCAACCAGACATCCAGCAAAAGAGAATGTGGTGGTCTTTATCAGCTACGGGTCAACAATGTAACATGATGCAAAAAATCCATATTCGCGAGGTTTTTAAAATTGGCTTCATTCACAAACGTGTTTAACGTGCACAAACAAATATTGTGGGACTACGTAATACAATCAGACGTTTTTTTACCTTTGTATGTGACGTCTTAATTAACATGGCACTTCCTTGATCACGTAAGAACGCCATCCAATAAAAGGCACATTCTTGATCACGTAAGAACGCCAAAAAAAAAGGCGCATCCTTGATTGCGTCAAAACGCAATCCAATAAAAGGCACATTCTTGATCACGTAAGAACGCAAACCAAAAAAAGGCGCATCCTTGATCGCGTCAAAACGCCATCCAATAAAAGGCACATTCTTGATCACGTAAGAACGTCAGTCAATACAAGGAATCATTGGACAGCCTGGCAGGTGACGTCTTAAGCAACATGGCACATCCGAGATCGCTGAAAAACCGCAGCCAATACAAGGACTCAGTTGACAGCTTGGCATATCACTAAGAAACGTATTTATATTTTAGGAACTAGTATGTGTCTAGATTGCTATCTAGGAATATCACAAAATCATGAATCATCTTTTCGGACTTGACTGTCCCTTGAACTATAGCTATGGTGTATATCTTTAGCATTTAAAAGATACACATGAGAAATACATATGCCATTGATGTTTTAAGATATGTTTAGATTGTTTTGGAATAACAATAATGACACATGTATTGATTAAACGTGTCATTTATTCAAGTTTAAATATGGTCAGCCTACCTATAGCCATATATGGGAGGAGAAGTATTTTGTTAACATATTTGGTAAAAAATATTCCTCATCTAAAATATGCGCATTACACACAGAGATTTATTTGGTTACACTTTTACAATAAGATAGAATTGAAAATGAAATACATGTGCTGTCAACATTACAATAAGATTGTTTATTAATAAGATTATATGTCCTTGTTCATGTAAAAAGGACAAAAACGCTTTAGAAATGGAAATACATTCATTAACAATTGTGCTCACCATCACTTAAAGGGACATTATTTTGTTTTTAAAAAGAGGATACACATAGACAATACTATTTCAATAAAATGAACACTTTACAGGGATTATATCATTGTATCAATCCTCAGATCATTTGTTAAAGGTGCATCAATTCATGCAGAGTTTCTAAATACACACATGGATGTGAAAATTGAAATATACATACATACACAAATAACAATCTATATATACATATATAAAAGAATTACTATGCTAATCATAATCATGCAATGATAAAGCTTTGAGAAAAATATATAAAGACAAATAATAAAATTACATTGGAGATGTTAATCTTAAAGTCATTTACAATTGTCTTACATATATGATTCTTGAAAATCCATTATTTTTGGTAGGCCCCTTTAAGGATCAACCAGATAAACTAGAGCTTTCAATCAATAAAATGAAGAATGAGGACAAAGAATCGTGCAATGACATGTCTTTTATTAGTATGTAAGAAAACATCAACAACGTTTATAAATAATCTTGTAAAAATAAGGAATATTTGAGCCATATGACAAGGTAACAGAGTGCATCACAGTCCATGAAGAGAGTTGCCAAGGGCCAGCATAGCCCCATTGGAGACATATGACAAGGTAACACAGTGCATCACAGTCCATGAAGAGAGTTGCCAAGGGCCAGCATAGCCCCATTGGAGACATATGACAAGGTAACACAGTGCATCACAGTCCATGAAGAGAGTTACCAAGGGCCACCATAGCCCCATTGGAGACATATGACAAGGTAACACAGTGCATCACAGTCCATGAAGAGAGTTGCCAAGGGCCAGCATAGCCCCATTGGAGACATATGACAAGGTAACACAGTGCATCACAGTCCATGAAGAGAGTTGCCAAGGGCCAGCATAGCCCCATTGAAGACATATGACAAGGTAACACAGTGCATCACAGTCCATGAAGAGAGTTGCCAAGGGCCAGCATAGCCCCATTGAAGACATATGACAAGGTAACACAGTGCATCACAGTCCATGAAGAGAGTTGCCAAGGGCAAGCATAGCCCCATTGGAGACATATGACAAGGTAACACAGTGCATCACAGTCCATGAAGAGAGTTGCCAAGGGCCAGCATAGCCCCATTGGAGACATATGACAAGGTAACACAGTGCATCACAGTCCATGAAGAGAGTTGCCAAGGGCCAGCATAGCCCCATTGGAGACATATGACAAGGTAACACAGTGCATCACAGTCCATGAAGAGAGTTGCCAAGGGCCAGCATAGCCCCATTGGAGACATATGACAAGGTAACACAGTGCATCACAGTCCATGAAGAGAGTTGCCAAGGGCCAGCATAGCCCCATTGGAGACATATGACAAGGTAACACAGTGAATCACAGTCCATGAAAAGAGTTGCCAAGGGCCAGCATAGCCCCATTGGAGACATATGACAAGGTAACACAGTGCATCACAGTCCATGAAGAGAGTTGCCAAGGGACAGCATAGCCCCATTGGAGACATATGACAAGGTAACACAGTGCATCACAGTCCATGAAGAGAGTTGCCAAGGGACAGCATAGCCCCATTGGAGACATATGACAACGTAACACAGTGCATCACAGTCCATGAAGAGAGTTGCCAAGGGCCAGCATAGCCCCATTGGAGACATATGACAAGGTAACACAGTGCATCACAGTCCATGAAGAGAGTTGCCAAGGGCCAGCATAGCCCCATTGGAGACATATGACAAGGTAACACAGTGCATCACAGTCCATGAAGAGAGTTGCCAAGGGCCAGCATAGCCCCATTGGATACATATGACAAGGTAACAGAGTGCATCACAGTCCATGAAGAGAGTTGCCAAGGGCCAGCATAGCCCCATTGGAGACATATGACAAGGTAAAAGAGTGCAACAGGCACAACAATAAACTTAGAAAAAGGCCAAATGGCAACAATAACAAAAACATCAACATGTGGACGGAGGATTCTTATCTGCAGCCTTGGAGCATCTCCAGATCCTCCACTTACTGGTCATCCTCTTCATCGTCCTGTGCATGTCCAGCTCCAGATTCAGGCCTTGAATTTAATAGCATGATTTGCCGCAGAGTCAAATCCTGAACCCAGAGCTGGGCCTGCATGGTGTCGTTCATCCCTCTCAGGACAGCTGCGTTCCTCAACACGGCCTGCTCTACTCGTGCTATACCTTCTAGCATGAGCCATGGTGAGTCACAGCCTAAAATAAAGAATAAATCAAATATTAAGGATAATTACACAATAGACGAAAAAATAAGCAAAGATACATTGTCATCATAAAGACAAATCATTCTTTACATCAATTTGTTTAAATTGATTCTTTACACATTAAATATGTTATTCAGACAGACCGAAATCATTAAAGGAACAGTTAACTCAAACATGTTGTCCCCTTTAATTAGTTTTCGATGATCCACTTATACAGCTTGAGTGTATCAAATCTTGTTAAAGGATTTACATTGTACTTACATTAGCAATTTAAATATTTTAATTATACTGTGGTAGGCACACCTATCCTTAAACATTTTGGCGTTGAGGACAAGCTGTGTAAACATAGCAACCTGAAGAAATTACATTCCCACTGGGTTAGACAAGAGATAATGTATAAACATTTGTACATAAATTGTAGGATCCAAGTAGTGGTGATTGGTATATGTAGTGATATCAAATTAAAGGGACACTGAACCTAAATATTTAATTGACTGATTCAGATAGAGCATGACATTACAAATATGAAAAAATTACACATATTCTTTAAATGTTAGATTTCTCTAGCTAGATTTTGAATGCAAGAATGTAGGTTTATAGGGCAGGCCATATTTGTTTATCAACTTTGGTTGTCCCTGCTGGTTGATGGATACATTCATCCAACAATAAAGAAATGATGTCCACAATTATTTTCTATTTAAAATTAATTCTAGGCATTTCTTTGTTTCAATAAAGATAGCAAGAGAATGAAGAATAATTCATAAGAGTAGTAAATTATAAATTTGATTAACATTGCATGCTCTATTTGAATCACAATAGAAACAATTTTCCTTCAGTGTACCTTTAAGTATCTTATAATGTGGATTTTGAATGATACTTACAGCTGTGCCTGGGAAGGACAATCCGACACCCAGGACAATGAAGGTTGAGACAGGGGGGAGGGATGGGATTGTGTTGGGGAGGGATGGGATTGGGTTGGGGAGGGATGAGCTGCTGCTCCGGGGTAGGCCGTACAGCTGGGGAGTGGTGAGTTGGGGTCTGGGCAGCTGTACGGGCCATAATACGGGGAGAGCGGCGAAGGGGGGTAAAGGGGCGTGTTTTGGGAGGGACAGGGAAGGGGCGTTTTTTGGGAGGGACAGGAAATGACAAATGGGAAGGGCCGGCAGGGGTCTGGGCCTGGGCAGGGGTCTGGGCCTGGGCAGGAGTCTGGGCCTGGGCAGGGGTCTGGGCCTGGGCAGTGGTCTGGGCATGGGCAGGGGTCTGGGCCTGGGCAGGGGTATGTGACTGGTCAGGGGACTGGGCAGGGGCGGAAACCAGATGACCAGAGGTGGAGGATCAATCTGAAAAAAATAATCCAAATAAATTAACATCTCATACATCATGAAATCAAATCAACGCATTTCAAATTGATTATGTTTTCAATATACTTCGAAGTGTGTTTGAATTTCTAAACAATTATGAAATGAGGATATGGTATGCATATAGGCACTCAGATGAATATCAATGACTGTCTGTACAATTATAACATTATTATTGAGTTTTGGCCTGGAATATGCATGTGACATAATGATGGCATGAATTATAAATTAAAAACAAAACAAAAAAAAAAACATATTTTCATGCTGCCTGATATAGAAAGGGGGCAGTAGTGTATTTGAACAGACAAATAATATTCCTTTTTAAAGTGCAAAAGCTGTAGACTTTGAATTTCTTCAATAAAATGATTTCAAATAAAGCAACATGTTGGAAACATGATAGATATATTTCACATACCATCAGACTTCAAGGCAGCCTCTTCCTCCTCCGTCACACATGTTAAATCAATCTCTGTAAAACATAACATGTTGTGTACACGTTAAGATCAGATATTATAACATATGTTACTGTTGATCAAAGACACACATCAATGTTACATTAAAGATATACACACCCAAAGTTATGATTTACATCATTTTGATGGAGCATACAAATGACATTAGATTTGTTATTCTCAATGATTCATATTTTCGATGTATTGTTTGTATAAATTTTAAAATCATAAAAGCATAGTACACAGAACATTTAAGATTTCTCATGTGTGTATCACTTGATGACTGTTGTCAAAAATGAACATGGAAACAAACATATGCTATACATCTTCTGAATAACAAAGGTGTAGACTAAGAAAGTTTTAATTATTAATCTTTCAATATTCAAAGAAAATTAATATATAATCAGAGGAGTAAATTATATGTTTGTTTCAAATGTTATGCTTCATCAGAATTATGCTCATAATATTGATTACCAATACACCTTCAATGACATATAAATGAGTCAATGGACTTACCAGGAGACCGCAAAGGCGGCTCTGTGTCAGTGCTGGATTCCTGTGGGCTCCCCACACCAACTCTCTCTATGAATGATATAGATATATATTAGTGAACACGTTTGGGATAGCACTAAATCACATCTGTAGCAAATTTTAAGAATAATCAACTTGAAAATGTGAAGAATAGAGCAGTCATTAAACAAAAAAATGCTTGATTGAATCAAGGGGATTCTGTTAAAAATTATGTATTGAACATATGTTTAATTTCTGACTATATTAGACATTAAACTCATCTCATACGATGCTATTGCATATCAAAATATACCCATTGATCAATGTTCTTAAAAGAATACACACAAACCACATTTTGAATAACAGCTGTTGACAAATATAAACAAAGACATGTGGCACATCGAGCCATTTGTGCAATGTACAGTAATCTTGTTTAGGACACAACACATATTTATCACAATACAAAACCAAATTGATTAGTACAAATATGTAATCATGGTGCTGTTAGCGTATGCTGATATCTATAAAGTAACTCCAACAGTGAATATGTGAATTATATATCAATATTGTCTAATCCAAAGAATGTAAAGATGAATGAATCTATTGTTTATTAAAGGGACACTGACATGATTTATTTAAATCATTGATTTCACTGTTCAAACTGTTCCAAATGATTTAACATTGACTCCTATTATAATTTGAATGTTGCTACATTTTAATCTTAAAGGCAGATAAGCAATATTGGATTCAATAAATATTGTTTGTTGAAGGTATCCACCAATCATCAATCAAAACCCAGGTTGGTCAACCAAAATTGAGCTGCAGATAAACGTACATTCTTGATTTTAAAATACATTTAGCAATAGAATATTTCACATATGATTATAGTATTATATTTAAATGTTGATTAATATTGCATGCTCTATCTGAATGACAACATTAATAATTTTAGCTCAGTATCCCTTTAATATAAAATTATATTGATTTGACAATGTTGGTGTTAATGAATTCTCTACTCCATATGTTGATGTAATGAATGGGATTGAGCATGCAATTCCAATCTAATATGTTATTTAAGGATATCCTAAGAATTATTTAATTTTCATCTATTAAAGGGACATGAAGCTCTAAATGTGTAATTGTATACTTTTTTAAACTATGTACTACTGTTATCTGAACACATGATTTTAAATTTTGGAAATATGCCAATTTATGCATAGAAAAACAGCCGGATAATACCAGTAATGCATTGTTTAACCTAAACCAAAATCCATTAATTTTTTTATGAACTAAAACAATAGACTGAACCAATGTAGCTCATAAAATGTTTAAACAAAACAATAAAATCACGTTTTAAAATAATTCTATGTAAAATTTAGTTGGCATGTCCCTTAAATGACGTGATCAATTTCAAAAATTGAATCTATATTTTTAAAATCTAAACATATGCAAAATTGTGTGTATTATTTAAAAATTTATACAAATAAGATTAAGCAATACACAAGGGAAGAATATAAATTGGACATTCAAAGAATCTGACATTAAAATTAAGACATCCAGAATAGATGGGATATCTTAAATTAAAAAAAAAATCAGAGTAGTCTTACAATGTAATCCTATTTTTTGGTTTTATTTATTCTTATTTGCAAAAAGTTTTAAAATCCATTTTGCAGATACATATAAATATTGAACAATATGGATTTAGTATGTAATGTTCTGTCCATGTTTCTAAGACAAATGTCAATTAAAATGAGACATACCATACTGTGACAAGCCCTGCCTTGAGGATCCAGCACCAACATCCAGATCTGTAATATATTAAATGAGGATTGGATATCATTAATGCAAATCATGCCATGTTTAAAATCTTTACATTATTAGCAAATCAATTAAAAAATATTAATCCTTTGGTAGTCCCATGAGTTAATTGTTTCCTCAATTCAATTCATGATAAATATATCCTGTACTCTTATTTTCAATCAGTTGTGTTGTTTACTGTAGCTTAAATTATTTTTTGGTGTTATTTCATTCTCATCAATTGATGGGCATATGTTATAATTTATTTGGATTCTTCTTTTTTTATTATGTATAATATTGAAAATAAGAATACTGTATTCTTCACATATATAATAATTCACATTTCATTTTGACCAACATGTGTAAAGCAATGCCACTTACAGCAAACCCATGTTAACGTGTATGCGCAATTCCATTTTCGCGATCATTGCGCAATGATTCCAAGCGGAATTACGCATCCGTCATTTGACCAACATGTATAAAGCAATGCCACTTACAGCAAACCCATGTTAACGTGTATGCGAAATTTCATTTTCGCGATCATTGCGCAATGATTCAAAGGGGAATTACGCATCCGTCATTTGACCAACATGTATAAAGCAATGCCACTTACAGCAAACCCATGTTAACGTGTATGCGCAATTCCATTTTCGCGATCATTGCGCAATGATTCCAAGCGGAATTACGCATCCGTCATTTGACCAACATGTATAAAGCAATGCCACTTACAGCAAACCCATTTTAACGTGTATGCGAAATTCCATTTTCGCGATCATTGCGCAATGATTCAAAGCGGAATTACGCATCCGTCATTTGACCAACATGTATAAAGCAATGCCACTTACAGCAAACCCATGTTAACGTGTATGCGCAATTCCATTTTCGCGATCATTGCGTAATGATTCCAAGCGGAATAACGCATCCGTCATTTGACCAACATGTATAAAGCAATGCCACTTACAGCAAACCCATGTTAACGTGTATGCGCAATTCCATTTTCGCGATCACTGCGCAATGATTCCAAGCGGAATTACGCATCCGTCATTTGACCAACATGTATAAAGCAATGCCACTTACAGCAAACCCATGTTAACGTGTATGCACAATTCCATTTTCGCGATCATTGCGCAATGATTCCAAGCGGAATTACGCATCCGTCATTTGACCAACATATATAAAGCAATGCCACTTACAGCAAACCCATGTTAACGTGTATGCGAAATTCCATTTTCGTGATCATTGCGCAATGATTCCAAGCGGAATTACGCATCCGTCATTTGACCAACATGTATAAAGCAATGCCACTTACAGCTAACCCATGTTAACGTGTATGTGCTATTCCATTTTCGCTCTGTGACGCATATTCTGTAGACCGCAAGAAAAATCATTCCTATTTCATGTGTCACTAATATAAAATCAGATATCTAAACATCATATGTAGTGTATGTTGTGAGATCTGTATAGGTTTAGTATCTGACTATATACACATTTAAAAAAAAAAAAAAAAATATTAAGATATTATATGAAGTTGGATAGTTACCTGGTTCAGATTCTCCATCATCTCCTCCCAGTCCACCAGACGGAGAAGCAGCTGCCCTGGCCCCCGCGTCAGGACTTTCAGATCCCGCAGCTGGGAGGGAAGAAGAGGAGGCCGAGGATGGCGAGGATCTAAATCTTTTGGGGACCCGGAGATTGAGGAGCTCGCATAAAGTCACCTCATAAGGGAGTAGGTAGAGTTTCCGCGGGGCCTCTCTTTTGCCCCCTCTTTTACGGGCTTGTACCCAGTCCCTTATGAGGTTGACTTTTTTTGTTAAGCGCAACCTCATATCTCCGAATCTCCTCATGATTTGATCCTGGCTCCTCTGGACGTCACACACCAATCTAACCGCATTGGTGATAGACTCCCAGAGGGCCTTCTTAACATGCGCATCTGTCAACCTCCTCTTGTTCCCAAACAGCTGGGGATAAAAGTCCTTGACGGCGTGGACCAGTGCAGCGCTCTCCTCCTTGGTGAACCTGGGAGGTGCCATGCCTGCTCGGTTTGATACTAATATAATATTATAATATATAAATATATATACTGCCTGCAGGCATTAGAGAACTGACAAAGATGGCAACGTGTAATGGACTTTTATATGGTGAAGTAAACATGAGATGCACCATGGGACAAGTTATCTGTACATCTGATTGGATAAAAGTTTGAAATATTGTTAGAATGTCTGTGAGACCATCCTGACTCAAGTTGTGTTTGTGTGATGAACTCTGATTGGCCGTTCCTTAATGTTTCATATCTTAGCAACTTCCTTACACATACCTCCTGGTGGTGCTGTAACTTCATTTTTCATGTAGACTTATTTGTAACTCATGGGCCTGTCATGCGGATATGTGTGACGCAGATTTAATATCCGTGATCCGTTAAATATTAATGATTAAATTCTCTTTAAAATCTAATACTGTCACATTATTAAATGTTGTAGACATTTCTCAGTTTAATAACGGTCTGTTTCTTTAATACAAATACACATTTAATATTGTATGTCTTTATTGTTCATAAAATCCATTTCTTGACTTATTGTGAAGTATTGATATTGCTCTATTAAATGTATTTCATAATGCACATTGATTGTGTGCTATTGCGTGACATTAGACTCTAATGTTTAAAGATGCTAATCTGGTGTTTCAAGATGCGTTTCCCACGCAATATTTCTGAATGTTCAAATTCAGGTTATAATGTCAGTAACTTGGATAATCTGTTTATAAATGTTAAACTACAGGTTTGTTTGTTATTAGTAAATAAACCTCGAGCTTGTATTTGTCTGAAGTGCTCATATATGTTATTGTGCAATGGCGTCTTTATTTTTAAATAGACATTACAACCAAACAATTGTATCAAATGATCTGTAGAGATAGAAAATTGTTTAGACTTTAAAATGTAACTCAATTTATCTTAGTATTTAGATATCCTCAACAGAAGAAATGTAAATGCACATGGTTGAGCCAATCACATAAGGCATCTCTGTGCATCCACCAATCTTCATCTACTGAGCCTATCTCGATATGCTTTTCAAGCAAAGTATGTCAAGATAAGAAGAGAAGTAAATACACTCTTTAAATCTCTTAAAGGGACACTGTCCAAACAAATTTAGCGTTCGTGATTCTGATTGAGCATGAAATGTTAAACAACTTTATAATTTAATCCGATTCTCAAATGTTAAGAATTATCTTGTTATCTTTCTTTGCAAATCAATAATGATATTTTAGATTACGGACAATTGTTTCAAAAAACCTGGGTTGTCCTTGATGATTGTTGGATAAATTAATCCAACCAAAAAAAACAAGTTCTGTCCAGAGTACGGAAGCAAATAAATTATCTATTTAATGCCTTATTTTTAAAGTAATGATAGCAACATCACAAGGAGCAGTCATAATATGAGACAATTTTTAAAGTTGCTTAAAATAGAATACTCATTCAGAATGTATAAATCATTAATTTTTTAACTGTCTCCCTTTAAGTATATTTTGAGTTCATGTCCCTTTAAATAAACATTTCACAATAATGCTTGAAATATCAGAAACCTAGGCACCTTCCTTTTGCTAAATTAGTATAACATATGAGTAAAGCAAATTTAGATTAACTTCTGGATTGTTTTACACACTGACTGAAATATATATTGTAAAGGAGGTATTTCGGAGTCTTCAGCTTAGAGGGACATTAAGCTATATGTTATGTATGCATTTTGGATAAGATTATAATATTTGAACAACTTAATATGTTTTGTATTCAATCATTAGATTGTAATTATATATATTATTGGATTAAATACATATCTACATTGGCTATTTTGATGCTGATTGTTGGTTGCACATAGATGCCTTATGTAATTGACTAAGATATGTGCATTGATGTATTTTTTTCAAAGTATATTTAAAGACTGAATGTAATTCTATAGTACTTTCTAAATATGTTTAAATTCTTTTATGAATTATTTAAAAATCAATACACAATAAACTTTGTGAATGTCCCTTTAAGGACCAAAACATTTGGAATGTTGATTTAACATTGTCAAAATAAACTAAAGGGGAATGAAAATTATATATAGATATGTGATGTCTAACCCAAGAGGTAAGATTTTAAAAACTACATAATATTAATAACTATAGTTAAATGACTCCACTAGAAAATTAAATCAATTAACCTGGCATCCAATAACTAGCTTGTGAAAAATATCAAGTTAAATGACCTACCATTTATAAATGTAAAAATTAAAAGAATTTAGAAAATAATGTTTTGAGATACCTAAGGAAGATACAAGATCTTATAAAATTAATTTTACATTCAACAACACTGTCACTTTAATGTAATTTAACCACTTCCCCTTCTTAAAAGTGAAAACAAATAATTTATGTCAAATTTTGACTACATATCCGAAATTATTTTAACATCTAAGAATTTCCAAAGAAAAGCATCGATGGATCTCACTCCCCAATTAATGTTAAAAAAGATAGTTTAATGTAATATTCTCGGAATCACTGGATTTTCTAAAATTAATGCATTATTTGATCTTATGCATGTGCTTGTCAAATATCCAACTACCAGTCATGGGAATCAAATTGTTTTTTATTGACAGATTATATGGATATTTATTATAATCTGTTCAAAAGAGTGTATTTAAGAATAAAATGTTTATTATTACCATTTAAAAAATTAAAAGTTTCTGAAACAAAAACAAAAAAATATTCCTGGAAGTCATCAGATGACAATCTGAAATAAAAAAACAAAAATGTAACAAAGTTAATACACACGTTGTCAAATATTCATAAAATACATTTACAATCATCTTGTGTCTATGCTCTAACTTTGTTCAACATTTTATCAAGATATTTATTAATTAAATTAAAAAAAAAAAAACATACACCATTATATTGTGTAATAAAAAATAAATTTAAATATCTGAATTTCTAATTATACATAATAATGTATATCACATTTCAATAATATATATGTATGCTGAACATAAATGTAATATTTCATGTCCATTCAAATACCTCTATATCAACTATAATATGTATTCCTTTTTCTGATTGTGATCCCTAAATATCTAATTATGAAATAAGTATGACTAATGTATGTAAGCTACCAATAATCAAAATTCTTCCTGTGATTCTTAACTAGCATGCATTGGTACACCAACTTGGATAATGCATGGTCTTTGAAAGTCAATTCAGGGGTAAACAGTTGATCTTCAATAGGTGTCTTATTCATCAGTTCATAAAATAGAGGACTGTGAAATACCATCTAAAAAAGTAAAATCATCTAAGTGTCTGATTGTGATCCCTAAATATCTAATTAAGAACTAAATATGACTAATGTATGTAAGCTACTAATATTCAACATTCTTCCTGTGATTCTTAACTAGCATGCATTGGTACACCAACCTGGATAATGCATGGTCTTTGAAAGTCAATTCAGGGGTAAACAGTTGATCTTCAATAGGTGTCTTATTCATCAGTTCATAAAATAGAGGACTGTGAAATACCATCTAAAAAAGTAAAATCATCTAAGTGTCTGATTGTGATCCCTAAATATCTAATTAAGAACTAAATATGACTAATGTATGTAAGCTACTAATATTAAACATTCTTCCTTTGATTCTTAACTAGCATGCATTGGTACACCAACCTGGATAATGCATGGTCTTTGAAAGTCAATTCAGGGGTAAACAGTTGATCTTCAATATGTGTCTTATTCATCAGTTCATAAAATAGAGGACTGTGAAATACCATCTAAAAAAGTAAAATCATCAAAGTGTCTGATTGTGATCCCTAAATATCTAATTAAGAACTAAATATGACTAATGTATGTAAGCTACTAATATTCAACATTCTTCCTGTGATTCTTAACTAGCATACATTGGTACACCAACCTGGATAATGCATGGTCTTTGAAAGTCAATTCAGGGGTAAACAATTGATCTTCAATAGGTGTCTTATTCATCAGTTCAAAAATAGAGGACTGTGAAATACCATCTAAAAAAGTAAAATCATCTAAGTGTCTGATTGTGATCCCTAAATATCTAATTAAGAACTAAATATGACTAATGTATGTAAGCTACTAATATTAAACATTCTTCCTGTGATTCTTAACTAGCATGCATTGGTACACCAACCTGGATAATGCATGGTCTTTGAAAGTCAATTCAGGGGTAAACAGTTGATCTTCAATAGGTGTCTTATTCATCAGTTCAAAAATAGAGGACTGTGAAATACCATCTAAAAATTAGAAAATCATCTAAGTGTCTCCAATAGGATGCCTCCACAGCCTTATTCTATCAAATAGTTGGCACTTACCATGTGAACATGTCTTTGTATGGTTTTCAAGGTCAGCAGATTGGAAAGATAATGCCAGACATGATCCCATTGGTATACTTCAATTTCAATCTTGCCTTTTTCCACTGTCAGTCTGGGCAATCTTCACTGTCAGGCTTCTAATTCTTCCCTTTCAGTCTTTAGATTAAGTCAGCTCCCTAATGGCAGAAAAAGTTTAATAAAAATTACTACAAGTGTGTGAATCATTTCTGTACCCCTCTCCCACCCCCCATTTTAGAATACATTTCTGTCACTAGCTTACTAAGCGTGTGTAGCATCTTGTGTTATGTTCTATCAAGTGTGAAGATGAGTCATATTGAGCAGAACAAACCTCTAATGTGTGACATTGAACCATAGTCATGCTAGAGGATCCCTTTCTGAGTATTTACATTTTAAGTAATGTGTAAACTAAATACTAGTTTAGAAAATGTATGCCATATGATGTATTTGTGTACAATTCATGCCAGCAACAGTCCATACATTTATACTTACCATCTGATGTCCTCTTTAAAAACCAGGTGGCAAAGACTCGCTACAGGACCCAATGCCCAGAGCATCACCTATATTAATAAATGAAACACATTTTTAGCATTTGATGAACAATCCTAACATGTTTGCACAATTCTCTACTTGTCATTTCCCTAGAGTTCACATCTATTGACAATACTCCAGTCTAACTTCTATTCTTTACCGTCTAAAGTGGCGGTTGATGATGTCTGCTCTGACATTGAGCCCCTCGTCCCGGAATGGCCCCTCTAGAACAGGATCATCCTCCTCATCTCTGAGGAGGTTTCGGTCCGCCGTGACGGCCTGCAGCATCCCAGCCCGCTGTGCAATAGTATGCAGGACGCTACAGGCTACAACGATCTTAGCCACCTTCTTTGGGTTGTACTGGAGGGCTCCTCCCGACCTGTCCAGGCACCTGAACCTCATCTTCAGGAGCCCGAACATCCGTTCAACCACCGCCCTGGTTCTCTTATGAGCCCTATTGTAGCGCTCCTCAGACACATCAGTCGGGCTACGCAAGGGGGTAATGAGCCAAGGCCGGCTCATGTACCCAGAATCACCTATAAATTATGAACAGAACATAATTCTAACAGAATCCTCAAAATAGTATTTGGAGTCCAATAAAAAGTTTTGTACACGATAATCCACTAACAAATGTTTATTTTTTTAAAAAAAATCTAGTTCAATATTATTCTCTATCTTCCCATTTCATCTAAGACATGCTACATATGCGTATTTCTCCTAAATCAAGCCTTGTGTAAAATGCAAACTACATGGTTACATTGCATTCTCTATCTGAGCATTTAAGGTAAGACATGCTACATATCTGCATTGAACTAAAAGTAGACATTAGCGGAAAGAGACAATGACATGGTTAAATTGCATTAGCTACTATCTTCCCATTTCAGCTAAGACATGCTACATATGCGTATTTCTCCTAAACCAAACCTTGTGTAAAATGCTAACTACATGGTTAAATTGCATTCTCTATCTGAGCATTTAAGGTAAGACATGCTACATATCTGCATTGAACTAAAAGTAGACATTAGCGGAAAGAGACAATGACATGGTTAAATTGCATTAGCTACTATCTTCCCATTTCAGCTAAGACATGCTTCATATGCGTATTTCTCCTAAACCAAACCTTGTGTAAAATGCTAACTACATGGTTACATTGCATTCTCTATCTGAGCATTTAAGGTAAGACATGCTACATATCTGCATTGAACTAAAAGTAGACATTAGCGGAAAGAGACAATGACATGGTTAAATTGCATTAGCTACGGGGGCGTGTCCGAACTGCGATTTTACATGGTTGCATTTTCTCTGAGCTCTCACTGATCACTTGTAACCCGCCGGAGACAGGAGAGATTCTACAGCACAAAAGTATATATAACTGTCTATGAGGATAGACTGCATACCTGCATCTGATATTTTGAAAAATTTGAGCTGTATTCGTGAAGTTTGAGGCAGACATCGGACGTAGAAGGCCTAGAGCGGCGGCTCACATATAGGCAACGCCACCCCCCTCAAACATTTGAGGGTATTTGTCCTAACTGGGCGCCCACCACTATAACACGATATTTGCACTCATTCACCGACCTCTATCACCTTTACAAAGCCTGAACCACAGACGATATTACTTAATCTCCCACTACAGTAATACTGCAACATGGAGGCTGAGCAGGAGATGGGAATACGCACCTGCTACGATAGCAACATGGAAAAAATGGAACGCTGTTTTCAGAACTTAATAGCCAGAGCATCCTGGGACTTTCTTATACAAATTTACCAAAAGCGGCAGGGGGAGCATCAGTCAGCTGAAGCCAATGAAGAAAACACAATACCGGACCTACCGGAGGTTGCTGATCTCACGGAGGAGCTGCCGAGTTCGCACCTGACAATTACCTTGCAACTGTCTAGCTACATGGTAGGAGCCAAGAAGAAGAGTGGCTTCGGCAGTGGGGAAGCTGCAGACATAAAGCCCAAGCAGCAGTCTGAGTCTGATCTGAGCTCCAACATCGTTCTGGCAAAGTCGGCCCCATCCTTTACGGCACAGGACTCAGGGACATCAGGAGGCAACTTATTCAACTCTGCTCCTAGACTGGGGCCTGGGGAGGTCACACATGCGGCTCCAAATAATATAAAGAGCCATAGTCAATCGAGTGGTCCCATGCCACTTAAACCTGGACAATACCATCGGCTGTATTGTGTTGACGAGACCCAAAATGAAAAACTGGTAAGAGAAAATTATCTAAGATCCTTCAACCTTCTACCCCGGCACCACTCCCAAGGCTTTAGTGACGACATATGGGACACTGGGACAATATTTACACCTCTGCGAAATACGCCTGGACTTAGAAGTATGGCATGGGTTTTTCACTAGCACATAAAGCTTATTAACTGCTAAGAGAGAGTCATAAAGTCATTTTGGACTGCTTGGTTACACTGCTACTTGCAAAATACTTGTGTTTATTTTTAATTTCTGTCTGTTTGTTTTTTGATGCACCAGGATATTATACTATTGGGGGAGAGACGCAAGTTTATATTGCTAGGCGATCTTGCTTTTGCTACTACACAGAGGTTCCTTTACCATTAAAATGGCCTACTTCCCGCGGTTTGCGGCCGAAACCAAGGTGGGGGCTAAATATGCCGCTGTAAAAGTATGGGATCTGTATTCTCCTAGAAATGCTCAGTCTAGTAAATATGTGCTGTTTAAATTTTTACCCCTACTCCATCACGCTTTTGCAATATGTATATCGTTTTGTAGTTTTAATTTTTTCTTCATCTCGTTTGGTAGACACTGCTAATATCATAATGCCCTTAGATATAACCACATGGTCTACGGGGGGTTTAGGGGGGGACCCCTGTGAGAGACATACTATAAAATAAAGATAAAACAAGGGTCTCTTGAAAGAAACATCGCTGTCTCCATATATCCGAAAGTCATTTTCTCCTTAAGAACACTAGAGCACTTAATTTCCTTTCCCTGACAGTTGAAAGCCCACATGCACAAAATTGCTTATAACTCCCATCTAAGGAATAAATTATAGTAAGCATCTTAGTCGTTTTATTGACTACACTTCCCAAACCAAGCAGTTTCAGTTCTATTACCCAACAGAGGTTGACTTGTATCTTTTTTCATATATTATGGTTCATGCTTAAATGTCATTCTGTGTTAATGTTCAATTTTGATGAGTGGGGACCCGGTTAGGATCCTGGCATCCTCTATCCTTAAAATGCAAAATTTCTCCTACTATGTTATCTACAGGGATGCCTGTTTTCTTTGTATTTTATGTTCTATTCTTACACCCCTATACGAACTTATTTATTAATAAAGGGTCCAAGAGTGATCCAAAGTGATATGAAGAGGGGAGAAAAATGAAGGGGAAGGTTATGTTATTCTTAATTATTCTTTGTTTTTGGTGCAATGTATGCTCTCAGATATGCCATAAATATTTGTAATGAGTAATGTACCATTTCATTTATGTTTGTAAACTCCCTTACCTTCAATAAAAAAATTAAATAATAAATTGCATTAGCTACTATCTTCCCATTTCAGCTAAGACATGCTACATATGCGTATTTCTCCTAAACCAAACCTTGTGTAAAATGCTAACTACATGGTTACATTGCATTCTCTATCTGAGCATTTAAGGTAAGACATGCTACATATCTGCATTGAACTAAAAGTAGACATTAGCGGAAAGAGACAATGACATGGTTAAATTGCATTAGCTACTATCTTCCCATTTCAGCTAAGACATGCTACATATGCGTATTTCTCCTAAACCAAACCTTGTGTAAAATGCTAACTACATGGTTACATTGCATTCTCTATCTGAGCATTTAAGGTAAGACATGCTACATATCTGCATTGAACTAAAACTAGACATTAGCGGGGAAAAAAAAAAAAAGGTTAAATTGCATCCGATAGCTGAACATTACGCTAACATTTTAAAACTACAGTGGCAATTGTCAAACTAATTAACCATGTTGTGCACAAATACTCACCAACGAGATAACCAGGGGGCATTTGTCTTTCCTCAAACGGTCTCCACAGGGACGACTGAGCGAGGATGCGGGCATCATGACTAGCCCCTCCAAAATTCGCACACACATGCATAATCCTCATCCGTGCGTCACAAACATACTGCATGTTGAGGCTATGAAAATGTTTGCGATTTCTGAAGGGCAATTCATCAATAGGAGCACGCAGCTCAATGTGGGTACAATCTATGGCTCCCAAGACATTGGGCAATTGAGCAATATCAAAGCATTCCCGCTTCAGGCGCCTCCAATCACCATCATTCTGTGGTAATCCTATGTATTGATTACTGATACGTACCATGGCGTCCAGAAAGTTATCAAACACCACAGAGAATGTACCTTGAGCCAGGCCATGCATGTACAGTTCTCCGGATTGAAAACTCCCGGAGGCCAGGACGTATAGACAGCTTAGCATCTTACTCATGGCGGGAACAGCAGTCCTTATTCTTATACGTGGCTCCAAATGAGGTTTAAGAAGATCGTAAAGGCCAATGAGCTGTTCGCGATTGAGCCGATACTTATCATAAACCTCAAAGTCGCTCATGTTTTCCAAGGTGGGTCTCACCCTGTAGACAGGAGGACCTCGAACCAGACGACCCCTTCGTCTCAGTCTGAGCTGCCGAGGCTGCCTGATTCGACCAACAGCTAGTTCGCCAATAGCAGCACCAGCAGCGTCTACCATGTCATCGTCATCCATCTTTCAAAACAGCGTAACAAGGTATGCACTTGATCTGATGTGGATCACAAGTGATGCATTGGCCATGTTGTTTGGGGGATTTATAGTACAATTAGTCCAATGGTAGTGAGTTTGTAATGATTGCTGATTGTATTCACCTGTTTGTATGTGAGCGGCGCGAATGCTTTCACAGTGGGCATTTTTTTGTTGTTTGCTGAAATGTTGTTTTCCAACAATGAATCTCAATGTGAAAGTGTCAAATATCACACATACAGTGCATGTTTGTAATGTTTGATCATATGCGTAATCAATATTTCTTAAACGCGATCTTATAGTAACAAGCACACGTCCAGGCTAACATGAATGAAAGTGCATAGTTGTGTATAATGTGCATCGAATGTGATCGATCAATGTTGCTGCAACATTGTTTGTAAACGATAAAGTAACATCTGCCATCTGTAGTATTGTATATATAAGTGATTTCCGAGATGTCAATATTTTATGCGTCCCATTAAAATGCCACTAATACTGAATAACTTCCGGCTGTCATCTGTAGTATTGTATATATATAAGTGATTGCCGAGCAGTCAATATTGTATGTGTCCCTTTAAAATCGCAAAAATAATTCAGAACTTCCCGTCTGCCATCTGTAGTATTGTATATATAAGTGATTGCCGAGCTGTCAATATTGTATGCGTCCCTTTCAAATCGCAATAATAATTCCAAACTTCCCGTCTGCCATCTGTAGTATTGTATATAGAAGTGATTGCCGAGCTGTCAATATTCTATGCGTCCCTTTAAAATCGCACTAATACTGAATAACTTCAGGCTGTCATCTGTAGTATTATATATATAAGTGATTGCCGAGCTGTCAATATTGTATGCGTCCCTTTCAAATCGCAATAATAATTCCGAACTTCCCGTCTGCCATCTGTAGTATTGTATATATAAGTGATTGCCGAGCTGTCAATATTGTATGCGTCCCTTTAAAATCGCACTAATGCTGAATAACTTCCGGCTGTCATCTGTAGTATTATGTATATAAGTGATTGCCGAGCTGTGAATATTGTATGCGTCCCTTTAAAATCGCACTAATGCTGAATAACTTCCGGCTGTCATCTGTAGTATTATATATATAAGTGATTGCCGAGCTGTCAATATTGTACTCGTCCATTTAAAATGGCACTAATACTGAATAACTTCCGGCTGTCATCTGTAGTACTGTATATATAAGTGATTGCCGAGCTGTCAATATTGTATGCGTCCCATTAAAATGGCACTAATACTGAATAACTTCCGGCTGTCATCTGTAGTATTGTGTATATAAGTGATTGCCGAGCTGTCAATATTGTATGCGTCCCTTTCAAATGGCACTAATGCTGCATAACTTCCGGCTGTCATCTGTAGTATTATATATATAAGTGATTTGCGATCTGACAATATTTATTAATTGTCCCATTCAAATCTCCCTAATAATGCTGTTCCAAACTGTTCTTTACGTATATGTTGTATTGTAGTATTGAGTGTTAAAGTTCAGAAAGGGGCGGTACAGTCGTGAATCTGTGATGTGTATGGTTGAATCTTCTAATGACGTCATGATATTATTAACCTGCCTATGTAGTTCTGAAATCCTCATTGTGTTGTTGTATTGTGCTACATTGTTATTGTGTGCTGAATAAAATCTAAATGTGTGCTTTGTGGTTGCGTGATGGGTGATGCGTGTTATGTACATGTACGTATATATTGTGATTGTGTCCCACATATGCTGACTTCTATATAGCGGTCTGGCATTGTTGTTCCTTCCCATAAAGTGACATCTGTAATCTGGTGTAATGATGTTCTTGTTGTACGTAATTCCTAATGGTTTCTGGTGATGGAATCATGATGTTAAAAGTACAGTAAAATCCATATGTTCTGTTTTGTGATTCCTAGAGAGAATGTAATGTGTTTTTCCCCCATCATTTGAATGCACATGTATGAGTGAATGTTAAAAGTAATGTATGTGCATCCATGACTGATCATGTGTTAAGCCTATGTAGATATGCTGTTGCTGCAAGCATATGAGTTGAATAACTGAAATGCAATAATAAAGGTAAATGAGAATTTTTTCCCATTGTGTAGTGTTTGTGAATCCTGAAAAGTTGACATTATTTTTGTGTCCGTTTAAATGTAATATTTTTTTTAAAAAAAGTTTGTTACTAGTGATGTTGATTTGTAGTTGATGTAATATAAAAGTCTGAAACAATTTAATGGTGTTGTGAATATTCAATAAGTAAAATCCATAAATCCACCATAGGGAAATAGTCATTTCTTGATCTATTTATCATAACTGGGTCTAACGCATAAAATCATGTCTTTTCTAGCGCTGGTATTTGGAGTTTTTCTGTCTACGCTATTTGCGTGCGTTAGGGAAATGTGGGTTTCTCGTGCACGAGCATGTCTTCCCAATAGAAGTCAATGGAGGCTCTAAAAATTGGTAATTTTTTTTTTCTAAGACTGGTTTTCCTCGTAAAGTGAGTGACGTCATGAGCTTGTGTGAAAAAGTAACTAAATCGTGTTCTTTTTGTAATAAATAAATATTTTTTGTATGTCATGTGGTGTATATTGTTTGTATGCATTGATGAGTGTATATTTGTGATAATGTTATTAGTTAGATGTAGGTATATGAGGGTCTTTTCCCGTGTGTCAATGTAAGTCAATGGGAAAATGGATTTGTGTTGTTTTTTTTCTAACACCCGAGATCTCGCAACTTTGATCCTTTGTATTTTGATGAAAAATTATTAAATCTTAAAAATAAATATAGTGTAGTGTTTGTATGAGTGTAAGTGTACTTTGTGTAATATTTGTTTTGTGATTCGTGAATGTTTATTTTGTCGGTATATGTTTACTACTGGGTCTGAGGTGTCGGTAGAAATTTGAGTGTTGGGTGATTTTTGAGTGTCGGTAAATGACCTCTAAATACCGGAGTCCGTAAGAAACCAGCGTTAGGGGCCTCTAACGCTGGTTTTCACGGCTAACGCCAAACTCCAAATCTAGGCCATGATGTTCTTTTTACTGACATAAATAAATATACTTTATGCTCGTGCCATTATTTACTACTAGGAGATTGATATTCAAGTCTTTTACCACAACATGAGCCTTGACAATAACTCCTCCACACGGAGTAAGGCAAAGAAAGATTATACTTGTTAAAGAACATCAGTCAGTTCTCTCAGTCTCTTTAATCCTTCAGGGCCTTTGCTTCCTTTTAGAGACCTTTGTCCAACGTTCACTTTGAGCTGTTCCTCTTAATGGCTGTGTGGGTCTTTTGGTATTGTCTTGAGAGTTATCTGGAATCTCTGGACAATCCAGCTTAAGCAGTTGGCAGAGACCTGGTATGTCTTGTTTCTCCTTGATAGTGATTGTTCTGCCCTCATGGTGTATGTGAAGTGCGAAAGGGAATCCCCATCTGTATAATATCTGATTTTTTCGCAGTAGTTGTGTCAGCGGACGGAGAGCAGAACGCTTCTGCAGTGTTTTGACAAAGGTCCTGGTAAAATTGTATGACTGAGCCCTGATTTTTTCTAGCTGCAGTCATGATTTCTTCTTTTTCTTGGAAGCGTAATAGTTTAATTATGACGTCCCTTGGTGGTTCTGTGTCCTTTGGTTTTGCTCTTAGAGCTCTATGGGCCCTTTCCATTTGGAATTTTCCATCCTCAGCAGAGCTTGTGATAGCCTGGAATAGTTGTAGAAGATAATTGCTTAATTCTGTTGTAACTATAGTTTCAGGGATACCCTTTAGACGTATATTACACCTCCTGCTCCTATTTTCCAGGTCTTCCAGCTTGTCATTAATGTCTGCCAATTCCTGTTGTTGATCAGCCATTTGTTGAGTTATGGTTGTAATGTCTTCTTCCAGTGTTTCTTCTTTTTCTTCCAAGGATTCTAACCTGGATCCCAGTTCCGAAATATCCTGTTTGATTTCAGTGAGACTGTTTGTAACAGTGTTCTGGAGGGTGTCCAGCTTTTCCCACATTTTGTCAAATATTGTGGATATGTCTTGTTTGGAGACAAGGTTCCTTATGTCACTTCTGGTAATGGGTATATTATTACCCGCTGGCGAAGTTGGTTCTAGAACTTCTTCCATTTCTTCCTCAGTTACAACAATTTCTTTATCATGAGCCTTTTCTCCTTTCTGAGGTTTAAAAAATATATTGGCTACTGCAGGTTTATTTGTAGCATTTAGTTTACTTTGTCTTCTGACTGACATGATATAGCTCATATAATAAAATGGAGGAACACTTGAAATGATCTAGCTGTTGAACAAAGGATAGCAAGACCCCTGTTTATGTCCTGAAGTGGGAGAAAGTCTGCTGCAGCACTAGTGTTTTAATAGCACTTTGGAGTCACATGCGAAGCCGGAGTGGTTTACAGGAGAAAAATAAATTGCAGGGAGTGATTTATATAGGGTGAATGTTCTGTGTCAAAGTTATTTTCCTTCCATCCAAAGTTTCTGAGTAGTTTTGGTGATATGCTGTGTACTATAGATAGGTACAATCTGTGCTATATCACCATACAATGCTATTTCTTTTTATGTGTTATTTTGTGATCCAGCTTTCACATTTTAATGCTTTATTTACTTATGCTTCCTCTGCAGCCCGATTCATTAACATCATGTAGGGTTAAAAGTCTTTATTAAATAGTAGGCATGTTGCTGCTCAAGTCTCTCTGGCTGTTTATAACATGCTGCCTCCCATGTGGCTGATTCCCTGCTATGGCGTCTTAAAATTGTCTTTCTTCCTCAATCACCCTGTAGATTAATTGCTTGCCATATTCCCCTCTGAACTCCTTACCCTGTGATGTGGCAGCTTCCTTGCAGTTTTAACCTCTGTTTTCTCTCCAGCTTATCTGATTCTTAGGAGACCGGCATTTTGGTTCTTGTACTCCTCAGCTTGCAAGACGTCAAAGACTGCATGTCAGCTTTTACACTGAGCAAACTGAGTGGTCATAAAACACAGAGGATTGATGTATAAACACTCCGGTGGTGTTTTAGTGACCCTCTGGGAGCTTATGATAACCTTTTCTCCACTTTTCTTATTCACTGCACCTGGAGCTCACATATCACACGTCCTCCATTATGCCTGCCTTGGCTCCACCCTCTACACCATTATTTTAAAGGGACATCATATAAAAAAATGTTTAAACAATTGAATATGATGCAGCATAACTTTAAGATATTTTATGTTAAGATGTACTTAAAGGGACAATGTACCCAAAAAAATTCTTTTATGATTCACATTGAGCATGAACTTTAAATCAACTTTATAATTTACTCACATTATCAAATTTTATTCTTTCTCTTGGTATCTTTATTTGAAATGCAAGAATGTAAGTTTAAATGCCGGCCCATTTTTGGTGAACAAACTGGGTTGTCCTCGCTGATTGGTGGATAAATTCATCCACCAATAAAAAAGTGCTGTCCTGACTACTGAAACCAAAAAAAAAGCTTAGCTGACTTCTTTTTCAAATAAAGATAGCAAGAGAACAAAGAAAAAATGATAATAGGAGTAAAATAGAAAGTTGGTCATTTACTTCCAGAAACAACACGTGCACAGTCTTTTTATATTTACAATTTTTGAGTCACCAGCTCCGAATGAGCATGTGCAATAGTTCACAGCATATATGTAGATGCATTTGTGATTGGCTGATGGCTGTCACATGATACCTAAAAGAATTTTTTTAATTTTTTTTGTTTATGAAAAGCACTATCTGAATCTTGAAAGTTTATTGCTTTTATGACTGTCCCTTTAATGGGTAATGATTTCCAGGCAACAATATACTGCCTCAAATAGTATATAAAGCGAACGTTAAAAATTGGATAGTAATAGCACATTCACTTAATATAGTATTTGAAACAGTATATTTTTGTCTGCAAAACATTAACCCATTAAAGGGACAGTCATAAAGGAAATAAACCTTCAAGATTCAGATAGGGGTTTTCATAAAAAAAAAAAAGTTATCAACAATTCAGCTTTGTTCTTTGGTATTCTTTTCAAATTTAATTTTCTTCAAAAACTGATGATTGATAAAATGAAGGGTTAAAGGGACATTATTGTGAAAATTCAACTTTTAAGATCCATATAGGCAATCAAATATTATTCTAATTATTTGAAGATTGTAGCGGAAAACCAATTAATTTAACCATGATGCTTTTGTCCAAAAAATAACAAGATAACCAAAAAAATATGTATTTAACAATTTTTTTTAATGAACGATTAACAAAAAAATTAAATCGATAGGGCTTGAACTGGATTCATTCTTCTCTATTTTCTTTAAACCGCATTTGATTCCTTTAAAAAGAAAAAAAATATATATACATTTTAAAATGGGAAAAGCACAGACTAATTAAAAAAGGTATTGGTTAAAACTAGAATAAAATATACTAACATGAGAAATATCTAGCAACAAGGCTATTCCGAACTTCGACTCCACCAGCGGTGGAATCTCTTGAAGCATCAAGATCTTCATTGTTTTCATTATTACTGAGGACAGTGAAATCCACATCTCCATCTTGCAGCGCTATGTTGTGCAAAATGCAGCACACCAAAATGATATCTGATACCTTGCACGGGTCATATTGCAGCACTCCACCGGATCTATCTAGACACCTAAATCTAGTTTTTAATAAACCATAGGTGTGCTCAATGGCTGACCGAGTGCTCCGTTGAGCATCATTATATTTTTTGTGAGCGTCGGTTCTTGGATTTGTGAATGGCGTCATGAGCCAGTGCCGACAAGGATATCCACTGTCTCCTAACAAAGAAAAAGATTGTAAATAAATTAGAAAACATTTACAATAAAATAAAAAAAAGTCAAAAATAAAATGTGAAATAGACTATCAAATAAAGGAATAATATACATAATTACCTAATAGCCATCCATCAGGCATCTCTGCCGACTCAAACATCCGATAAAGTGCCGACTGTTGAAGAATATAATAGTCATGACATGACCCAGGAAAATTTGAGCGGACACTCATTATTTTGAGCTTTGCATCAGAAACCATTGGTACATTTAAGGAATGGTTGTGTTTCCGATTTCTAAACTGCTCTTCTTTGTGTTGCGGAGGTCTCAATTGGATGTGTGTACAATCAATAGCCCCTAAGACATTGGGCATACCAGCAACTTTAAAAAAATTAGTTTTCAAACTTTGCCAACCTTCAGCATTATTAGGGAAATGAATAAATCATTTTAAATGCTTCAAAATAGCTTTGAGCACATGTGTCAGATGCCTTGAAAAAGAAGGTTGACTGAGGCCCACAACTATACTACTGACAGATTGGAAAGACCCCAGTGATGTGCAGTAATAGGAGGCAGGGGAGATTTCCAATAATATTTATTTAAAAAAAAAAGTTTTTTATTGTATTTATTTTTTGGGCACCCCCCAAGTGTACCCCCCCACCCCCCATGGCGATTGCTCATTACCCACATCATTTATTTGTGTATTTATTTCTTATTTGTGTACTACAGTACTGCGCTTGCGCTGCCAATTCATTATCCATTGTTGCGCAATTAGGAGGCAGTGAGTCGGTCCGCTGCCCTCCATTAATTGCGCAACATGGATCTACATAACAATAGACTGCTCACTTAGAGCTGCGCCACCTACTGGTGACTCTCTGGGGCCTCATACAAGCTCCAATGGAGGCGGTTCTCAAAACCGCCTCCATGATGAGCTAGATCATCACTCAGCCAATCTGCCCAATCATCATTCAGCACTGCAGGGAGGCGTGCCTGCTGGGCTGCTGAGTGACAGTCTGGACTCTGGAGTGTGATGTTGCGCCGCCGACACAGTGAGTCAGACTGGCCTGGCGGGAAGACTCAGTAGCTCAGTAGTTGGAGGGAGCTGCTGCTGCAGATAGTGTGACTGCGTGTCCGTGCTGCCCTGCCCTCAGTGCCCGCCTGGGCTGAAACTACTGCTCACAGCCTCACACTACTGCTGCTCAGTCAGTCAATTAGCTGCGGACCGCGGTTGTGGAGGGGAGAGAGCCGGTAAGAGAGCAGAGAGAGTGAGACTCAGCCGGGGGTGGACTCGGGTGGAGGAGCGGAGGCTAGCCAGTGCCACTTGGGTGGACCCGGACACCCGGTGGAGTGAGTCAGGTCAGGAGTGACAGAGTCTCTCAGTCTTCTGTCTGACGCAACCGACCGGATGGACCTCATCAGCTCAGGACAGGTAAGGTTCCTTCCACTAAACCTTCTCACTTCTGTGCTGGCTGATATAAGGGTAGCAACTCTTACCCTGACATAAATGGAGCAGGTTACCAGCATAAATAAATGCAACAATGAGAGCAGTCAGTTTGATAGTTTGGTGTTATGCAGATATACTAGAATATTTATAGGACAGTTCAAAGCCCATATCAAATTAAAAAAAAGAAAGTGAAAGTATTTAATTATAAGGATTAAGGACTGTATAAAGTACTGTAAATGTGATCAGAATTTTTGGGAAAGTTATTTAAAAATTTCTGGGAAAGTTATTTAAAAAAAATAAAATAAGTGCACTGTAGTGACCTGCCTGTGTCTCTCCCCTCCCTCCATTGTGTCTCTCTCCCCCTCCCTCCATTGTGTCTCTCTCCCCCTCCCTCCATTGTGTCTCTATCCCCCTCCCTCCATTGTGTCTCTCTCCCCCTTCCTCCCCTGTGTCTCTCTCCCCCTCCCTCCCCTGTGTCTCTCTCCCCCTCTCTCCCCTGTGTCTCTCCCCCCTCCCTCCCCTGTGTCTCTCCCCCCTCCCTCCCCTGTGTCTCTCCCCCCTCCCTCCCCTGTGTCTCTCTCTCCCCTGTGTCTCTCCCTCCCCTGTGTCTCTCCCTCCCTTGTGTCTCTCCCTCCCCTGTGTCTTTCCCTCCCCTGTGTCTCTCCCTCCCCTGTGTCTCTCCCTCCCCTGTGTCTCTCCCTCCCCTGTGTCTCTCCCTCCCCTGTGTCTCCCCCCCTGTGTCTCTCCCCCTCCCTCCCCTGTTTATCTCCCCCTCCCTCCCCTGTTTATCTCCCCCTCCCTCCCCTGTTTCTCTCCCCCTCCCTCCCTTGTTTCTCTCCCCCTCCCCTGTTTCTCTCCCCCTCCCCTGTCTCTCTCTCTCCCACTCCCCTGTCTCTCTCTCTCCCACTCCCCTGTCCCTCTCTCTCCCACTCCCCTGTCCTTCCCTCTCCAATTCCCCTGTCCCTCTCTCTCCCCCTCCCCTGTCCCTCTCTCTCCCCCTTCCCTTTCTGTCTCTCTCTCTCCCCCCCCTCTCTCTCTCTCTCTCTCTCCCCCCTCTCTCTCTCTCTCTCTCTCTCTCTCTCTCTCTCCCCTCTCTCTCTCTCTCCCCTCTGTCTCTCTCTCTCTCTCCCCTCTGTCTCTCTCTCCCCTCTGTCTCTCTCTCTCTCTCTCTCTCTCCCCTCTGTCTCTCTCTCTCTATCTCTCTCTCTCTCTCCCCTCTGTCTCTCTCTCTCTCCCCTCTGTCTCTCTCTGTCCCCTCTGTCTCTCTCTCTCTCTCTCTCTCTCTCTCCCCCCTCTGTCTCTCTCTCTCTCTCCCCTCTGTCTCTCTCTCTCTCCCCTCTGTCTCTCTCCCCTCTGTCTCTCTCTCTCTCTCTCTCTCCCCCCTCTGTCTCTCTCTCTCCCCTCTGTCTCTCTCTGTCCCCTCTGTCTCTCTCTGTCCCCTCTGTCTCTCTCTCTCTCTCTCCCCTCTGTCTCTCTTTCTCTCCCCTCTGTCTCTCTCTGTCCCCTCTGTCTCTCTCTCTCTCCCCTCTGTCTATCTCTCTCTCCCCTCTGTCTCTCTCTCTCTCTGCCCTCTGTCTCTCTCTCTCTCCCCTCTGTCTCTCTCTCTCTCCCCTCTGTCTCTCTCTGTCCCCTCTGTCTCTCTCTCTCCCCTCTGTCTCTCTCTCTCTCTCTCTCCTCTCTCTCTCTCTCTCTCTCTCTCTCTCCCCTCTGTCTCTCTCACTTTCTCCCCTCTGTCTCTCTCTCTCTCCCCTCTGTCTCTCTCTCTCTCTCTCTCTCCCCTCTGTATCTTTCTCTCTCCCCTCTGTCTCTCTCTGTCCCCTCTGTCTCTCTCTCTCTCCCCTCTGTCTCTCTCTCTCTCCACCTCTGTCTCTCTCTCTCCCCTCTGTCTATCTCTCTCCCCTCTGTCTCTCTCTCTCTCCCTCTCTCCCTCTATCTCCCCTCTGTCTCTCTCTCTCCCCTTTGTCTCTCTCTCTCTCCCCTCTGTCTCTCAGTCTCTCTCCCCTCTGTCACTCTCTCTCCCCTCTTTCACTCTCTCTCCCCTCTTTCTATCTCTCTCCCCCTCTGTCTCTCTCTCTCTCCCCCTCTGTCTCTCTCTCTCTCTCCCCTCTGTCTCTCTCTCTCCCCCCTCTGTTTCTCTCTCTATCCATCTCTCTCTCCCTGTCTCTCCCACCCCCTCTGTCTCTCTCCTTAAGTGTCTCCTTGTCCCCCATGGTCTCTCTTCCTCCCCCTCTGACTCTCTCATCCCTTATGTGCCTCTCTCTCTAACCCTTTGTCTGTATGTCTCTCTCTCTAACTCTGTCTCTGTCTCTCTCTCTCTCTCTCTCTCTCTCTCTCTCTCCTGTCTCTACCTCTCCCCCCAAGTGCTTTTCTGTGTTTCTCTCCCCCTCCCCTGTCTCTCTCTCTCCCACTCCCCTGTCTCTCTCTCTCTCCCACTCCCCTGTCCCTCTCTCTCCCACTCCCCTGTCCTTCCCTCTCCAATTCCCCTGTCCCTCTCTCTCCCCCTCCCCTGTCCCTCTCTCTCCCCTTTCCCTTTCTGTCTCTCTCTCTCTCTCTCTCTCTCCCCTCTCTCTCTATCTCTCTCTCTCTCTCTCTCTCTCTCTCTCTCTCTCTCTCTCTCTCTCTCTCTCTCCCCTCTCTCTCTCTCCCCTCTGTCTCTCTCTCTCTCTCCCTTCTGTCTCTCTCTCCCCTCTGTCTCTCTCTCTCTCTCCCCTCTGTCTCTCTCTCTCTCTCTCCCCTCTGTCTCTCTCTCTCTCCCCTCTGTCTCTCTCTCTCTCCCCTCTGTCTCTCTCTGTCCCCTCTGTCTCTCTCTCTCTCCCCTCTGTCTCTCTCTCTCTCTCTCCCCTCTGTCTCTCTCTCTCCCCCCTCTGTTTCTCTCTCTATCCATCTCTCTCTCTCCCTGTCTCTCCCACCCCCTCTGTCTCTCTCCTTAAGTGTCTCCTTGTCCCCCATGGTCTCTCTTCCTCCCCCTCTGACTCTCTCATCCCTTATGTGCCTCTCTCTCTAACCCTTTGTCTGTATGTCTCTCTAACTCTGTCTCTGTCTCTCTCTCTCTCTCTCTCTCTCTCTCCTGTCTCTACCTCTCCCCCCAAGTGCTTTTCTGTGTTTCTGTCTACCTTTTATCTATTTAATTAATGAATTGGTGGTGCCATCTGAAGGCGTGGCTTTATTTAAAGGGATGGGGTCAAGCGCCCCACCATCATTAAATTTCACCAAGACATTTTTATATTTACTGGATAATGAAGGAACCTATAAGCATAATTTGCAGCATTAAAGTATAAAGTATGTTTTGAACATATTTTACTTGGTCTGGATTTCTAGATATCATAATCAGAGCAAGCATTTTGTTATCTGGCAAGACGTTCTGTTTACAATCCTTTAGACTAAAATCAGATGTTTACTAAGGTGACCAGTTTCCAAAATGCCATTTAAAGGGACATGAAACCCATATGTTTTCTTTCATGATTTAGAAAGAGCATACAATTTTAAATAACTTTCCAATGTTCATCTATCTAATTTTCTTCATTCTCTTGATATCCTTTGTTGAAAATCATATCTAAATATGCTCAGTAGCTGCTGATTGGTGGCTGCACATAAATACCTGATGTGATTGGCTCAACCATGTACATTGCTATTTCTTCAACAAAGGATATCTAAAGAATGAAGGCATATCGTAGCCAGTGCCTCACCTTCCTCTGACCTCACCGCACGTCACTGAAAGACCCAGTAGCCAAAAAATGGATAACTGCCAATAATTTTATCATTCCTGGAAGAGCATTGGTCCTTCCTGTCTTTGGGTCGATATCAGCCTCAACGAGATGATACAAATTAATTAAGGACTGTCTATTCAGTCGGAATCTTCTTTTTATTTCTTGGTCAGAAAGGGCTTCCAAACCAATTCTTAAACAAAAAATTCTTGGAACCCTTCTTCTTGTTTCTGGATCCGCATCTTGCTCTGCGACCTGTTGTGGGCGATTTCTGTTTCGAGAAACAGCAATAACCGCAAGAAAAAGGAAATTTTCCATTGCAAACAAGAACAAAAAACAACTACTTGCGCTTTTCCACTATCTCGCAACCTAAAAATTGGTGAATATAGAAAAAGTGAATAGGACATGCGACAATTTTGATAAATACAAGATAATTGCGAATAAAAAAGGGCGTGTATGAAAAGGGTATACATGTAATAGAAGTATTAGGCATTTCCAGACAATTGATTCTCAAAATTCGAAACTTGCGAGTGAACATAAGTCACTTTATTCGCATATCAGAGAAATAGAGACTTTTCTGGTGCATCAACTTTAATAAATATGTCGATATAATGTTAACTTTCATTTTATGAGAAAAATATGAGAATTTTCATATTCGGCGCTTGATAAATCTTGCCCAAAGTTACATTACAGCAAGTGAATAGTAATATGTTACAGTGGTTTTCCATGTATCTGCAATTGCAGTGTAAAAATATTGTCTTGTTTCATGAGAAGACATAGGAACAGCAATGATTTAAGACTAAACAGACTAAGAATGGAAAAAAGGCAATTGTTTCAAACAATAATAGATCTTACTTCTAATTAAGAGGCTTAATCTTTATAAAATAGATTTTATTTCTGGTAGTGCATTATTTTGCTTGGGGGGGGGGGGTATGATCATAAAGTTGCTGAGATAGAAAAGTTTACATTGGAAATAAAAAGCCACATAAACAAAAGCATCTGTACAGATGTGTAATTAGGCCATGTGAGAACAGACCTGCCATGTTTGTTTAGGGAAATGCCCTTTTATACCATTTCTATAAGAGATTATTAACTTGTTACTTCCTTAACATACCATATTCATCACAGTCACATTTATTTAGCCTTGTACTAATGAGTTTGTATACAGGGCATGTACCTTTATCCAAGGGCCCCATCACCATAATAGCTGTCTGTTGCCCCTCATCTAATAATAGATCTTCTAGTTAAGGGGCTTTTCAAGTGTTTTGCCTTTTCTGTTGATGTGCTGCCCTAGGCACTGGTAATATATTGAGACTTTCCATGTATTGTTTTTTTTCTGTAGTTATACAGCTCTAGGCACTAGTAATTTGTTCAGACGTTGTAGGTTATTGGTGTTTAAGGCACTGGTAATATTTTTGTGGAACTACAGCCAATGTGTTGTGTGCCAGATGAAGAAATAACAGAGACCAGACCAAATATCCAAACAATGGCTAACCCTTCACAGGCTGATCTCTAATTCACTGCTAGCAGAACTTCCCTTACAGACAAAGGGAAAGTGAAGCTCTTGCTAAGTGTAACAGCTAATATAATCGGAACATTCCTAGATAGGAGAAATAGATCTGATAAGTCATTATTAATCACACCACCCAGCTCCTCCAATAGCAGGTGCAATGGGAAGGGGAGCAAAGAATCACAATAACGCTAGTGTCATTATTGGCACCTCACTTGTAATCCTGCTCTTATTTGCACATTTCTTTCATGTTGGTTGAGTTGTTAGGCAAAATACAGACAAAGAAGAGTTTTATTTCTCTTAGAAAAACTAAGTCTTGTTTGTTACATTTCATGTGAGTTACCTGCAGACAAGACTATGTGACATTACAAATATTATTTAAAGATAAATGAGGTTTCTACCAGTATAAATTAGACTTGTGCGCGGCAGAAAAATTAGTTTTGGATGTTTTAGAATTTCGTTTTAGGATCGATTCAAATTCGGATACATTCAAATGCATTTGTTTCTGATTCATTCGGATTAAAATAAATTTGGATGTATTTGGTTCGGATTCGATTTGTAAATTCGGAAGTTCGGTATGTGTTAGTTTGGATGTGTTGTGTATTAGATTAGTATTATGTACTGTAATATTAGGTGTAACTCATAGCAGAGTGATATAACCTAATATACTGTAAACTACTAGTGTAATTGTGGTTAGTCCATGGCCATCCGAATGTAACAAATAAATCCAAACTAATTTGAATTTATTATTTATTTGAATTTTTATTTATTTGAATTTTATTATTTATTTATTTATTTATTGGGATCTTTCTAACGCCGGTATTTAGAGTCGTGGCTGAAGTGAGCGTTAGAAATCTAACGACAAAACTCCAGCCGCAGAAAAAAAACTGGAGTTAAGAGCTTTATGGGCTAACGCCGGTTTATAAAGCTCTTAACTACTGTGCTCTAAAGTACACTAACACCCATAAACTACCTATGTACCCCTAAACCGAGGCCCCCCCACATCGCCGCCACTCTATTAAATTTTTTTAACCCCTAATCTGCCGACCGCACGCCGCCACCTACGTTATCCCTATGTACCCCTAATCTGCTGCCCCTAATACCGCCGACACCTACATAATATTTATGAACCCCTAATCTGCCACTATCGCTGACACCTGCATATTTTTTTTAACCCCTAATCTGCCGCTCCGTACACCGCCGCAACCTACATTATACCTATGTACCCCTAATCTGCTGCCCCTAACACATCCGACCCCTATATTATATTTATTAACCCCTAATCTGCCGCCCCCAAAGTCGCCTCCACCTACCTACAATTATTTTATTTATTTTTTTATTTTATTTTTAGAGTTCTCATGCAACCTTTTTACTCAGCAAAGTTTGTTCAGTTATGAGACAAGCATATTTAGCTAGTAAGGATTAAAACAAAGTTCATCATGTCAACAAAACACCATGATATTCAAAATACAGATACTATAGGGATATATAAATCATGGAATACTGTGACAAAGCAGCCAACATAAATGTCCTCATCAAACAACAATTTTCCTGGTAGCACTGTCTCTGGATACAGTCAAGACCTCTTATAAAATTAGAGATAAAGATGCAGTTGTAAACTATAGATCTCCTATACTATGAAGAGCTAAGTAGCATTTTAAATGTAAAGACAAGATATAAAAACAGATTATACATCCTAATAAACTAGAGCAAGCTTTTGAGTTTCAAATGCAAAGTCTATCAGTCAGTAGGTGTGCAATTTGATAGGAAGCCATTGGACACTCACTACTCGCCAACTTAGGGACATTTAAAAGTTACCAATTATCCTATCTCAAAATAAGTAATGTTCCATGAGAGACTCACTATCAATCCTTCCCACTGGTTATATTGTGAGAGTCCGGGTTATACATTTGGAGAGATCGTGGGAGAGAAGCAACCATCATCCTGTACTGGATCAACTTCGTAGAGGTTTCTCCTTTATCAAGCATCAAGTGGGTAGTTTTCCTCTCCCCCATTGAGTCGTTCTCACTAAAAACTTCCAATAGATCTGGACAGGAAGAGAAGTGCAGATCCTGCAAGAGGGAGAAAAATTGCGGCCATATTTCCTTTCTGCATTTGGCGCGCACGGTATCCTTAGTCTTTTTTTGCTCCTGTGCTCTGGCTGTTGAGCCTAATGTGAGGGCCGGCTTAGTAATGCCTGTGCTGAGTACGCTAAGCCCCATGTACTTGCTATCTTGCTGAGCCACATTCAGAGCCCCTTTATGCACAAACACCGGCTCCGTTATAACAGGGACCGAATCCTTAACAAAGCCAGCCGGAACACTATCCAGGCACATGAGACCTGCAGCACAAGTATGCGCATCTCCGGTCAAAGCAGGCTCAAGACGTCCACATCGCTGGGAGACACAAGAAACCCCGTGTCTGAGCGCATTAGTCAAAAGTCCCTCAAGAGCAGCATGGTGCTCCGCAAGGATACATCCTAGGGTCTCCACAAAGCTATTTAGGCTTGTCATATTTTGTAGTTCAGGCGTCAAGGCGGTTATATAAAGGGATTAATTATAGAATAAGTGTCTTCTCTGCGCAACTATAAAAAACAGTATTACCGCAGTATGAGTGCTTCAAGATGGCCGCTCCCTTAGAGTATAGCATGGAAGATGTAAGCAATATAAAGTAGTTCCATGTCCTTTCGACTCCTCTTTACCTCATCAAAACTTCTCCTGTGTATCTCGATGGTCTTAGCCGCCACTTCGTGAGCTTTTGGGCATCCCTGAGCGATCTAAAATGTGGCCATGAATTTCATATGAGCAGAACTCTGTATATGTGCGACCGCTCAGGCAGCCATCTTGCTCCGCCCCCCCACCTACAATTATTAACCCCTAATCTGCCGACCGGACCACACCGCTACTATAATAAATGTATTAACCCCTAAAGCTAAGCTCTAATGCGAGCTCAATCTGATTGGCTGATCGGATCAGCCAATCGGATTGAACTTGAATCTGATTGGCTGATTTCATCAGCCAATCAGAATTTTCCTACCTTAATTCCGATTGGCTGATAGAATCCTATCAGCCAATTGGAAATCGAGGGACGCCATCTTGGATGACGTCCCTTAAAGGAACCGTCATTTGTCGGGAAGTCGTCGGTGAAGATGGATGTTCCGCGTCGGCGGGATGAACTACATGGATCCGGAAGAAAGAAGATTGAAGATGCCGCTTGATAGAAGACTTCAGTCGGATCATGGACCTCTTCAGCTCCCGCTTGGATGAAGACTTTAGCCGGATCATGGACATCTTCAGCCCCCCGCTTGGGCTTGGATCAAGACATCGGAGGCTCTTCTGGATCGATCGGTGAACCCGGCGTGGTGAAGACAAGGTAGGGAGATCTTCAGGGGCTTAGTGTTAGGTTTATTTAAGGGGGGTTTGGGTTAGATTAGGGGTATGTGGGTGGTGGGTTGTAATGTTGGGGGGGGGGTATTGTATTTTTTTTTTTTTACAGGCAAAAGAGCTGAATTCTTTGGGGCATGCCCCGCAAAGGGCCCTTTTCAGGGCTGGTAAGGTAAAAGAGCTTTTCTATTTTAATTTTAGAATAGGGTAGGGCATTTTTTATTTTGGGGGTCTTTGTTATTTTATTAGGGGGCTTAGAGTAGGTGTAATTAGTTTAAAATTGTTGTAATATTTTTCTAATGTTTGTAAATATTTTTTTATTTTTTGTAACTTAGTTCTTTTTTATTTTTTGTACTTTAGTTAGTTTATTTCATTGTATTTATTTGTAGGTATTGTATTTAATTAATTTATTGATAGTGTAGTGTTAGGTTTAATTGTAGATAATTGTAGGTAGTTTAATTTATTTATTGATAGTGTAGTGTTAGGTTTAATTGTAACTTAGGTTAGGATTTATTTTACAGGTAATTTTGTAATTATTTTAACTAGGTAGCTATTAAATAGTTATTAACTATTTAATAGCTATTGTACCTGGTTAAAATAAATACAAAGTTGCCTGTAAAATAAATATTAATCCTAAAATAGCTACTATATAATTATAATTTATATTGTAGCTATATTAGGATTTATTTTACAGGTAAGTATTTAACTTTAAATAGGAATAATTTATTTAATAAGAGTTAATTTATTTCGTTAGATTTAAATTATATTTAAGTTACGGGGGTGTTAGTGTTAGGGTTAGACTTAGCTTTAGGGGTTAATACATTTATTAGAGTAGTGGTGCGGTCCGGTCGGCAGATTAGGGGTTAATAATTGTAGGTAGGTGGAGGCGACGTTGAGGGCGGCAGATTAAGGGTTAATAAATATAATATAGGGGTCGGCAGTGTTAGGGGCAGCAGATTAGGGGTACATAGGGATAACGTAGGTTGCGGCGGTGTACGGAGCGGCAGATTTTGGGTTAATAATAATATGCAGGGGTCAGCGATAGCGGGGCAGCAGATTAGAGGTTAATAAATATAATATAGGGGTCTGCGGTTTTAGGGGCAGCAGATTAGGGGTACATAGGGATAACGTAGGTTGCGGCGGTGTACGGAGCGGCAGATTAGGGGTTAATAATAATATGCAGGGGTCAGCGATAGCGGGGGCGGCAGATTAGGGGTTAATAAGTGTAAGGTTAGGTGTGTTTAGACTCGGGGTACATGTTAGGGTGTTAGGTGCAGACTTAGGAAGTGTTTCCCCATAGGAAACAATGGGGCTGCGTTAGGAGCTGAACGCTGCTTTTTTGCAGGTGTTAGTTTTTTTTTTCAGCTCAAACAGCCCCATTGTTTCCTAGGGGGGAATCGTGCACGAGCACGTTTTTGAAGCTGGCCGCGTCCGTAAGCACCGCTGGTATCGAGAGTTGCAGTGGCGGTAAATATGCTCTACGCTCCCTTTTTTGGAGCCTAACGCAGCCCTTCTGTGAACTCTAAATACCAGCGGTATTTAAAAGGTGCGGGGGAAAAAAAGCATGCGTAGCTAACGCACCCCTTTGGCCGCAGAACTCTAAATCTAGCCGTTAGGGTTTATTTTATAGGTAAGTATTTAGTTTTAAAAAGGAATAATTTAGTTAATGATAGTAATTTTATTTAGATTTATTTGAATTATATTTAAGTTAGGGGGGTTAGGGTTAGACTTAGGTTTAGGGGTTAATACATTTAGAATAGTGGTTTGGACGTTGGGGACGGCAGATTAAGGGTTAATAAGTGTAGGTAGGTTAAGGAGACATTGGGGCGGCAGATTAGGGGGTTAATAAATATAATGTAGGTGTCGGCGATGTTGGGGGCAGCAGATTAGGGGTTATTAAATATAATGTAGGTGGCGACGATGTTGGGGGCAGCAGATTAGGGGTTAATAAATATAATGTAGGTGGCGGCGATGTCCGGAGCGGCAGATTAGGGGTTAATAAGTATAATGTAGGTGTCTGCAATGTTGGGGGCGGCAGATTAGGGGTTAATAAGTGTAAGATTAGGGGTGTTTAGACTTGGGGTTCATGTTAGGGTGTTAGGTGTAAATATAACTTTAGTTTCCCCATCGGAATCAATGGGGCTGCCTTACGACCAGCTCACCCTTGATTTAAGCAGCGCTGGTATTGGAGTGTGGTATGGAGCTCAATTTTGCTCTACGCTCACTTCTTGCCTGTTAATGCCGGGTTTGTAAAAACCTGTAATACCAGCACAGTAGGTAAGTGAGCGGTGAGAATAAACTGAACGTTAGCACCGCACAGCTCATAACGCAAAACTCGTAATCTGGCCGTTTGTTATTTTTGTAAGGTTAGGTTTTTGGTTTTCAGTAATTTTAGGGTTGTTTTATTCTCTGCAAGGGTATTTTTTTATATTTTCTGTAATCTTAGTTTTGTTTTTTCAGTAATCTTAGGGTTTTTTATTTTATGTAATGTTTGGGTTTTTTGTAATGCAGGTTTTTTTTGTTTGTAATTTTTGAATGCTTTTTAGGTAGTTAGTATATTTTTAATTTTATTTCAGTGTATTTTAATTGGGGTTAAGTTAGGGGGTGTCAGGTTACGGGGCTTTGTTTTTAGTTTAATGCTTTGTGCTGTGGGGGTAAGAGGATTAGGGGTTAATAGGTTAATTGGGTGTTTGCATTGTGGGGGCTGGCAGATTAGGGGCTAATAGGTTAATTGGGTGTTTGCATTGTGGGGGGTTGGCGGATTAGGGGTTAACAAGTTAATAAGGTGTTTGCGATGTCGGGGGATGGCGGTTTAGGGGTTTATATGTTTTATTAGTGATTGCGATGTATGGGGATGACGGTTTAGGGGTTAATAAATTTTATTAGTGATTGCGATGTATGGGGATGGCGGTTTAGGGGTTAATATGTTTATTTAGTATTTGTGATGTGGGGGATGGTTTTTAATGGTGTTTTAACATTTGGGTTAAAAAAAATTCCGGTTTAGATTTTTACGTGTGACTTCAACATTTTTTTTTTTATGTTTATGTTACGCGTGCAATATGATATACTGGCATAAGCTACTGTGGAACATAAAAGGGCCATAAAGATCACATTCTGGGGGTTGGGGTCCATATTGCTATGCTGAATGTTAAATATTACATTTCCCAACATCCCTGTCTCTCACTGCTGATATATATAAAAAAAATGGCCATTTTCAAGCATCTTGACATGGACTTCAACCCCATTAGACTGCCACATTCAACTCTCTGTCCCTATACTACTAACTCCTTAAGGTGCTACACTGTCCCTGTTACCTACTCACCCACTCTGCACACATTCAGGGAGGGGTTTCTATAAGAAACACCACATTTTGACCCAACAGCCACTTTATCTACAGTGGAGGGTTATAATGGGAGTCACACATATATTGCAGCAATGAGGCTGAGCCAATCAAGAATGCAGGACAGCTAACCGGCCAATTATCCCTAGTAAACTAACTGGTATTTATAGTTCTCAATCCAGGACATTTTTAACTTAGGGAGGCTTCAAACAGTTTTCTTTCACCCCTATATCAGAGCAACATTAAACTTGTTGAACTGGTCATTTTCATCTGAGACAACAGACAGTAAAAGATGTTTTGTGATCCAGAAGTTTAAATATTATATCTCCCAGCATGCCTTTCTCCAGAACTGCCAACTAATTTGCATAGTCGGTAAAGTCAGACAAAATTACATTACAGCAAGTGAATAGTAATATGTTACAGTGGTTTTCCATGTATCTGCAATTGCAGTGTAAAAATATTGTCTTGTTTCATGAGAAGACATAGGAACAGCAATGATTTAAGACTAAACAGACTAAGAATGGAAAAAAGGCAATTGTTTCAAACAATAATAGATCTTACTTCTAATTAAGAGGCTTAATCTTTATAAAATAGATTTTATTTCTGGTAGTGCATTATTTTGCTTGGGGGGGGGGTGATCATAAAGTTGCTGAGATAGAAAGGTTTACATTTGAAATAAAAAGCCACATAAACAAAACCATCTGTACAGATGTGTAATTAGGCCATGTGAGAACAGACCTGCCATGTTTGTTTAGGGAAATGCCCTTTTATACCATTTCTATAAGAGATTATTATCTTGTTACTTCTTTAACATACCATATTCATCACAGTCACATTTATTTAGCATTGTGCTAATGAGTTTGTATACAGGGCATGTACCTTTATCCAAGGGCCCCATCACCACAATAGCTGTCTGTCGCTCCTCATCTAATAATAGATCTTCTAGTTAAGGGGCTTTTCAAGTGTTTTGCCTTTTCTGTTGATGTGCTGCCCTAGGCACTGGTAATATATTGAGACTTTCCATGTATTGTTTTTTTTCTGTAGTTATACAGCTCTAGGCACTAGTAATTTGTTCAGACGTTGTAGGTTATTGGTGTTTAAGGCACTGGTAATATTTTTGTGGAACTTCAGCCAATGTGTTGTGTGCCAGAAGAAGAAATAACAGAGACCAGACCAAATATCCAAACAATGGCTAACCCTTCACAGGCTGATCTCTAATTCACTGCTAGCAGAACTTCCCTTACAGACAAAGGGAAAGTGAAGCTCTTGCTAAGTGTAACAGCTAATATAATCGGAACATTCCTAGATAGGAGAAATAGATCTGATAAGTCATTATTAATCACACCACCCAGCTCCTCCAATAGCAGGTGCAATGGGAAGGGGAGCAAACAATCACAATAACGCTAGTGTCATTATTGGCACCTCACTTGTAATCCTGCTCTTATTTGCACATTTCTTTCATGTTGGTTGAGTTGTTAGGCAAAATACAGACAAAGAAGAGTTTTATTTCTCTTAGAAAAACTAAGTCTTGTTTGTTACATTTCATGTGAGTTACCTGCAGACAAGACTATGTGACATTACAAATATTATTTAAAGATAAATGAGGTTTCTACCAGTATAAATTAGACTTGTGCGCGGCAGAAAAATTAGTTTTGGATGTTTTAGAATTTCGTTTTAGGATCGATTCAAATTCGGATACATTCAAATGCATTTGTTTCTGATTCATTCGGATTAAAATAAATTTGGATGTATTTGGTTCGGATTCGATTTGTAAATTCGGAAGTTCGGTATGTGTTAGTTTGGATGTGCTGTGTATTAGATTAGTATTATGTACTGTAATATTAGGTGTAACTCATAGCAGAGTGATATAACCTAATATACTGTAAACTACTAGTGTAATCGTGGTTAGTCCATGGCCATCCGAATGTAACAAATAAATCCAAACTAATTTGAATTTATTATTTATTTGAATTTTTATTTATTTAGTTAGTGTACTTTAGAGCACAGGAGTTAAGAGCTTTATGGGCTAACGCCGGTTTATAAAGCTCTTAACTACTGTGCTCTAAAGTACACTAACACCCATAAACTACCTATGTACCCCTAAACCGAGGCCCCCCCACATCGCCGCCACTCTATGAAATTTTTTTAACCCCTAATCTGCCGACCGCACACCTCCGCCACCTACGTTATCCCTATGTACCCCTAATCTGCTGCCCCTAATACCGCGACACCTACATAATATTTATGAACCCCTAATCTGCCGCCCCCGCTATCGCTGACACCTGCATATTTTTTTTAACCCCTAATCTGCCGCTCCGTACACCGCCGCAACCTACATTATACCTATGTACCCCTAATCTGCTGCCTCTAACACAGCCGACCCCTATATTATATTTATTAACCCCGAATCTGCTGCCCCCAACGTCGCCTCCACCTACCTACAATTATTAACCCCTAATCTGCCGACCGGACCACACCGCTACTATAATAAATGTATTAATCCCTAAAGCTAAGCTCTAATGCGAGCTTAATCTGATTGGCTGATCGGATCAGCCAATCGGATTGAACTTGAATCTGATTGGCTGATGAATTTTCCTACCTTAATTCCGATTGGCTGATAGAATCCTATCAGCCAATCGGAATTCGAGGGACGCCATCTTGGATGACGTCCCTTAAAGGAACCGTCATTTGTCGGGAAGTCGTCGGTGAAGATGGATGTTCCGCATTGGCAGGATGAACTACATGGATCCGGAAGAAAGAAGATTGAAGATGCCGCTTGATAGAAGACTTCAGTCGGATCATGGACCTCTTCAGCTCCCGCTTGGATGAAGACTTTAGCCGGATCATGGACATCTTCAGCCCCCCGCTTGGGCTTGGATCAAGACATTGGAGGCTCTTCTGGATCGATCGGTGAACCCGGCGTGGTGAAGACAAGGTAGGGAGATCTTCAGGGGCTTAGTGTTAGGTTTATTTAAGGGGGGTTTGGGTTAGATTAGGGGTATGTGGGTGGTGGGTTGTAATGTTGGGGGGGGTATTGTATGTTTTTTTTTTACAGACAAAAGAGCTGAATTCTTTGGGGCATGCCCCGCAAAGGGCCTTTTTCAGGGCTGGTAAGGTAAAAGAGCTTTTCTATTTTAATTTTAGAATAGGGTAGGGCATTTTTTTATTTTGGGGGTCTTTGTTATTTTATTAGGGGGCTTAGAGTAGGTGTAATTAGTTTAAAATTGTTGTAATATTTTTCTAATGTTTGTAAATATTTTTTTATTTTTTGTAACTTAGTTCTTTTTTATTTTTTGTACTTTAGTTAGTTTATTTCATTGTATTTATTTGTAGGTATTGTATTTAATTAATTTGTTGATAGTGTAGTGTTAGGTTTAATTGTAGATAATTGTAGGTAGTTTATTTGATTTATTTATTGATAGTGTAGTGTTAGGTTTAATTGTAACTTAGGTTAGGATTTATTTTACAGGTAATTTTGTAATTATTTTAACTAGGTAGCTATTAAATAGTTATTAACTATTTAATAGCTATTGTACCTGGTTAAAATAAATACAAAGTTGCCTGTAAAATAAATATTAATCCTAAAATAGCTACAATATAATTATAATTTATATTGTAGCTATATTAGGATTTATTTTACAGGTAAGTATTTAGCTTTAAATAGGAATAATTTATTTAATAAGAGTTAATTTATTTCGTTAGATTTAAATTATATTTAACTTAGGGGGGTGTTAGTGTTAGGGTTAGACTTAGCTTTAGGGGTTAATACATTTATTAGAGTAGCGGTGCGGTGCAGTCGGCAGATTAGGGGTTAATAATTGTAGGTAGGTGGAGGCGACGTTGGGGGCGGCAGATTAGGGGTTAATAAATATAATATAGGGGTCGGCGGTGTTAGGGGCAGCAGATTAGGGGTACATAGGGATAACGTAGGTTGCGGCGGTGTACGGAGCGGCAGATTAGGGGTTAATAATAATATGCAGGGGTCAGCGATAGCGGGGGCAGCAGATTAGGGGTTAATAAATATAATATAGGGGTGTGCGGTGTTAGGGGCAGCAGATTAGGGTACATAGGGATAACGTAGGTTGCGGCGGTGTACGGAGCGGCAGATTAGGGGTTAATAATAATATGCAGGGGTCAGCGATAGCGGGGGCGGCAGATTAGAGGTTAATAAGTGTAAGGTTAGTGGTGTCTAGACTCGGGGTACATGTTAGGGTGTTAGGTGCAGACTTAGGAAATGTTTCCCCATAGGAAACAATGGGGCTGCGTTAGGAGCTGAACGCTGCTTTTTTGCAGGTGTTAGTTTTTTTTCAGCTCAAACAGCCCCATTGTTTCCTATGGGGGAATCGTGCACGAGCACGTTTTTGAAGCTGGCCGCGTCCGTAAGCACCGCTGGTATCGAGAGTTGCAGTGGCGGTAAATATGCTCTACGCTCCCTTTTTTGGAGCCTAACGCAGCCCTTCTGTGAACTCTAAATACCAGCGGTATTTAAAAGGTGCGGGGAAAAAAAAGCATGCGTAGCTAACGCACCCCTTTGGCCGCAGAACTCTAAATCTAGCCATTAGGGTTTATTTTATAGGTAAGAATTTAGTTTTAAAAAGGAATAATTTAGTTAATGATAGTAATTTTATTTAGATTTATTTGAATTATATTTAAGTTAGGGGGGTTAGGGTTAGACTTAGGTTTAGGGGTTAATACATTTAGAATAGTGGTTTGGACGTTGGGGACGGCAGATTAAGGGTTAATAAGTGTAGGTAGGTTAAGGAGACATTGAGGCGGCAGATTAGGGGGTTAATAAATATAATGTAGGTGTCGGCGATGTTGGGGGCAGCAGATTAGGGGTTATTAAATATAATGTAGGTAGCGGCGATGTTGGGGGCAGCAGGTTAGGGGTTAATAAATATAATGTAGGTGGCGGCGATGTCCGGAGCGGCAGATTAGGGGTTAATAAGTATAATGTAGGTGTCTGCAATGTTGGGGGCGGCAGATTAGGGGTTAATAAGTGTAAGTTTAGGGGTGTTTAGACTTGGGGTTCATGTTAGGGTGTTAGGTGTAAATATAACTTTAGTTTCCCCATCAGAATCAATGGGGCTGCCTTACGACCAGCTCACCCCTGATTTAAGCATCGCTGGTATTGGAGTGTGGTATGGAGCTCAATTTTGCTCTACGCTCACTTCTTGCCTGTTAACGCCGGGTTTGTAAAAACCTGTAATACCAGCACTGTAGGTAAGTGAGCGGTGAGAATAAACTGCATGTTAGCACCGCACAGCTCATAACGCAAAACTCGTAATCTGGCCGTTTGTTATTTTTGTAAGGTTAGGTTTTTGGTTTTCAGTAATCTTAGGGTTGTTTTATTCTCTGCAAGGGTATTTTTTTTATATTTTCTGTAATCTTAGTTTTGTTTTTTCAGTAATCTTAGGGTTTTTTATTTTATGTAATGTTTGGGTTTTTTGTAATGCAGGTTTTTTTTGTTTGTAATTTTTTAATGCTTTTTAGGTAGTTAGTATATTTTTAATTTTATTTCAGTGTATTTTAATTGGGGTTAAGTTAGGGGGTGTCAGGTTACGGGGCTTTGTTTTTAGTTTAATGCTTTGTGCTGTGGGGGTAAGAGGATTAGGGGTTAATAGGTTAATTGGGTGTTTGCATTGTGGGGGCTGGCAGATTAGGGGCTAATAGGTTAATTGGGTGTTTGCATTATGGGGGGTTGGCGGATTAGGGGTTAACAAGTTGATAAGGTGTTTGCGATGTCGGGGGATGGCGGTTTAGGGGTTTATATGTTTTATTAGTGATTGCGATGTATGGGGATGGCGGTTTAGGGGTTAATACATTTTATTAGTGATTGCGATGTATGGGGATGGCAGTTTAGAGGTTAATATGTTTATTTAGTATTTGTGATGTGGGGGATGGTTTTAAATGGTGTTTTAACATTTGGGTTAAAAAAAATTCCGGTTTAGATTTTTACGTATGACTTCAACATTTTTTTTTTTATGTTTATGTTACGCGTGCAATATGATATACTGGCGTAAGCTACTGTGGAACATAAAAGGGCCATAAAGATCACATTCTGGGGGTTGGGGTCCATATTGCTATGCTGAATGTTAAATATTACATTTCCCAACATCCCTGTCTCTCACTGCTGATATATATAAAAAAAATGGCCATTTTCAAGCATCTTGACATGGACTTCAACCCCATTAGACTGCCACATTCAACTCTCTGTCCCTATACTACTAACTCCTTAAGGTGCTACACTGTCCCTGTTACCTACTCACCCACTCTGCACACATTCAGGGAGGGGTTTCTATAAGAAACACCACATTTTGACCCAAAAGCCACTTTATCTACAGTGGAGGGTTATAATGGGAGTCACACATATATTGCAGCAATGAGACTGAGCCAGTCAAGAATGCAGGACAGCTAACCGGCCAATTATCCCTAGTAAACTAACTGGTATTTATAGTTCTCAATCCAGGACATTTTTAACTTAGGGAGGCTTCAAACAGTTTTCTTTCACCCCTATATCAGAGCAACATTAAACTTGTTGAACTGGTCATTTTCATCTGAGACAACAGACAGTAAAAGATGTTTTGTGATCCAGAAGGTTAAATATTATATCTCCCAGCATGCCTTTCTCCAGAACTGCCAACTAATTTGCATAGTCGGTAAAGTCAGACAAAGGGCAAGATTTATCAAGCTCCGAAAAAATGCGCAAAAAAAAATCGCGGAAATTTTCATAGCTATTCGCAATTTCCGAAATCCAATTATTCGCCAATATTTATTAATATTGTTTAGACAAATTTCGTGCAAAAGTTTTTTGCGATGACAAGCGAATGACTAGTATAGTTTCTTGGAGAATGCAATGATTTTCACTTTATTTATTTATTCACTATTTATCACTCGCAAGTAATTATCATGACTTTTACTTCCGAGAATAGTTTCATTGTTATTATTGTTATTGTCCTATTTAAATAAAAGAAATTAAACACGTGATTGTTTCTTATTGTTATTTCTTATTTATGATTAAAGTTGTTTTTATTCTGCCCCTTTTTTGGCGCTTCTGCACACTGTAAAGTTGCCCTCATTTGGTCGCTAAAACTATCTTCTTTTCATTGTTCTTTTTCATAATATATATTTTTATTTTTAATTTTTTTTTGGTGCAATATATTTACAGAGATTTATATATATATCGTATTTATTAATATATCAATATTTTTCTACTCCAATCTTTTTTTTAATTTATATATTTATAATTTTTAATCCAAAAAATAATTGATATATTTTTTTATACATTAAATTATTTATTTATTTATTTATTATGTCTGCTGCTGGCCTACAGGAAAACGCATCAACTGCCAGCAAAACAAAAGGTGGTCGAAATATATATTTTAGCCTATCTCAAAACAATGTTCTTGTAGACAAAATTTTAAATCACTATGATGTCCTGCTAGGCTGTAGAAGCAGGCAGACACCTATGGCACGTAAAAGGCAGATATGGCAAGATATAAGCCAGGAGGTATCTGCACAGGGTATAAACCCCAAAAATGTAAATAATTGTAAAAAACGTTTTTCGAATATAAAAAGAATAATTAAAATGAAACTATGCAAAGAAAAACGTTCAGCAAGAGGTACAGGGGGTGGTCCAGGATATACTGCTGATCTAATGGAGTATGAGAAGAAAGTTCTTAATTTGATGGGGCCTGAGGTTGTGGAGGGAATTGAAGTGCAAGGAGACACAGACGATTATGCAGGTAAACTATTATTATTATTATTATATTTATATTGCTAATGAAGTATTTAAATCCTAATTGAAATTGATAAATGTTTTCATTCTCCTCACTCATTACTGGTGATTGATTTCAAATACAATTTTTTTCCTTATATTAAAATTTATTTTTGTTTTCTTTGAAACTTTTGTTGAAAAGCACATTCGATGTTCAATCTGTTTTTCACTTTTTGTTTGTAATGGAAGTAACTTAAATAATGCAGTAATATATTTCCAATTTTGTGCATTGCCTATTTCACTTTAATGGATATATTACATTAATCTTGGCTATTGATTACCCTTTTTTTTTTTAGGATCCCCACCTACACAATCAGATGCTCATGCATTAACAGAGATTGCCGCTTGCAGCAGCGTCCTGCAAGAAGTTGGTAGGTATTTGTGCCTATATTGTCCCTCAAGAGTGTGCTATATGTATTTTGCCTCTATAATTTTTTTTTTTTTTTATTTTTTTTTTTTTTTTAAGAAGAGAATGATAATGATCAGAATATTGAAGGAGAGGAAACTTTGCTCCTTTTTGAAGGTAAAGATAAAAAAAAATTTGTGTGCAAATCATATTAAAACATTATGACATTTTTTTTGTAGATTCAGATACAGCATGAAATTATAAGCAACTTACAATTTCACTACATTTTTCAGCTTTTATTAATTATATTGCTATCTATATTTTATAAGATGGAATGTAAATCTTAGCATCCATCCCATTTTAGGATCAGCACCATGCTTAGTGCTTGTTTATTGGAACCACTGACCATGGTGCTGAAACTAAAATATGATGGATGCTTTAAGAATTGCATTCCAGCTTATAATGTACAGATAGCAATAGAATTAACAAAAGCTGACAATTGTAGTGAAATTGTAAGTTGCTTATATCCAGCAATTACAAAATTTGAATGTAATTGTTGTGGAATATTATACTTTAAAGATGCTGATACATGTGTATTCTGCCCTTTTAAAATCTCATCAATATTAAATTTAATTTTCATATTTTCAGTGAAAGATGATAGTAATCTATAATAGGTGGCATTGTCAAAATGAAATTATTGTTTATCTTTATTATAGATGATTCTGAAAATGTTGAATACGTTCTGAATTTACAACCAATACAGTTGACATCTCCTGTACATTCCTCAAGTACAAATGTAGAAGTACCAGAAGAAGAAATTGGAGATGTACACGAAGATATCCAACAAGAAGCACAAGCACCAACTGAAGAGGCAATATCAGTAAATTTGGTTAACATTCTGCAATTAGCCACAAATTTTCAGAATGAACAAAGGGCTTTTTTTCAACAGATGAGTGACCTGCAAAGTGAACGTTTGGAAATTGACAGGCAGAGTTTACTTGCACGTCAAGAGACAAATAGGTTGCTTGCATTACTAGTGAATATTTTACAAACAAGAATTGAGAATCATTGATTTTTTTTTGGGTGGGTTTTCTTAAAATGTTTTTTTTGTTTTTTAAACAGTTAATGTATAAATGTTGGTTATGATTTATAACATATCATATGTTAAATTAAAAACTATTAATGCCATTTGAATGTATTTCTCTATTATTAATCTTTACCTTTTTTTAAAAAAATAACAGACACATATATTATAATATAATAATTTTTTATAGAAACTAAACCAAAAATGCAAATATAATTGAAACATAGAAAGTTAAATTTTCAGGGTTATTTTTTTTTTTTTTTTTTAATACATTTGCTCCATTATGGCTCTTCTAAAATTTTGGATGCTTCTTGTTATTGTATGCATCATGACTTCTAACCGATCAAATTCTGCGATTATCGTCTCTCTTGAGATGAGTCCAAGTTCTTCTTCCACAACCTCTTTTAAAGATAAAAACATTTATTAAAAAATTGTTAGTAAGATTTAACATTCATTTTGTACAATTTTTATAAACTGAAGTTTATAATATATATTAATGTGACAATCAACATTACATGCTTCATATAGAACTGAGAATTGGAATACACTTTATAATTTACTCCAATTATCTAAGTTTGTATATTGACAATATCAGTAAATTAGAAAGATGTTTCAAATTTTATGCTGTATCCAAATGCGTTTTGTATAAAGAACATTTCCACGAACATCCTACAATGTATAAATATTTGTTACTAAATATATATATATATATATATATATATATATATTTATATATCTATATATATATATATGTATACATTTTTTAATATATATATATATATTCATATATATAGATAAATAAATATATATATATATATATATATTTATAAAAACAAAATAATAATGATGGCTAAAAACAAAAGTAAATAATTTGTACTTACAGTGGGGCAAAAAAGTATTTAGTCAGCCACCAGTTGTGCAAGTTCGCCCACTTAAGAAGATGAGAGAGGCCTGTAATTTTCATCATAGGTATACCTCAACTATGAGAGACAAAATGTGGAAGCAAATCCAGACAATCACATTGTCTGATTTGGAAAGAATTTATTTGCATATTATGGTGGAAAATAAGTATTTGGTCACCTACAACAAGCAAGATTTCTGGCTCTCACAGACCTGTATCTTCTTCTTTAAGAGGCTCCTCTGTCTTCCACTCATTACCTGTATTAATGGCACCTGTTTGAACTTGTTATCAGTATAAAAGACACATGTGCACAACCTCAAACAATCCCACTCCGAACTCCACTATGGTGAAGACCAAAGAGCTGTCGATGGACACCAGAAACAAAATTGTAGATCTGCACCAGGCTGGGAAGACTGATTCTGCAATAGGCAAGCAGCTTGGTGTGAAGAAATCAATTGTGGGAGCAATAATTAGAAAATGGAAGACATACAAGACCACTGATAATCTCCCTCGATCTTGGGCTCCACGCAAGATCTCACCCCATGGGGTCAAAATGATCACAAGAATGGTGAGCAAACATCCCAGAACCACACGGGGGGACCTAGTGAATGACCTGCAGAGAGCTGGGACCAACGTAACAAAGGATACCATCAGTAACACACTACGCCGCCAGAGACTCAGATTCTGCAGTGCCAGACGTGTCCCCCTGCTTAAGCCAGTACATGTCCGGGTCCGTCTGAAGTATGCTAGAAAGCATTTGGATGATCCAGAAGCAGATTGGGAGAATGTCATATGGTCAGATGAAACCAAAGTAGAACTGTTTGGTAGAAACACAACTTGTCGTGTCGTGTTTGGAGGAGAGAGAATGCTGATTTGCAACCAAAGAACACCATACCTACTGTGAAGCATGGGGGTTGCAAAATCATGCTTTTGGGGCTGTTTCTCTGCAAAGGGAACAGGACGACTGATCCGTGTACATGAAAGAATGAATGGGGCCATGTATCGTGAGATTTTGAGTGCAAACCTCCTTCCATCAGCAAGGGCATTGAAGATGAAACGTGGCTGGGTCTTTCAGCATGACAATGATCCCAAACACACCGCCCGGGCAACAAAGGAGTGGCTTTCGTAAGAAGCATTTCAAGGTCTATCTCAACCCCATAGAAAACCTTTGGAGGGAGTTGAAAGTCTGTGTTGCCCAGCAACAGCCCCAAAACATCACTGCTCTAGAGGAGATCTGCATGCAGGAATGGGCCAACATACCAGCAACAGTGTGTGACAACCTTTTGAAGACTTACAGAAAACGTTTGACCTCTGTCATTGCCAAAAAAGGATATATAACAAAGTATTGAGATGAACTTTTGATATTGACCAAATACTTATTTTCCACCATAATTTGCAAATAAATTCTTTCCAAATCAGACAATGTGATTGTCTGGATTTGTTTCCACATTTGGTCTCTCATAGTTGAGGTATACCTATGATGAAAATTACAGGCCTCTCTCATCTTCTTAAGTGGGAGAACTTGCACAATTGGTGGCTGACTAAATACTTTTTTGCCCCACTGTACGTGTACCAATGTTTCTTGTGGAAGTAGATTCTTCGGCTTCAACATCATCTATGAATAAAACAAATTAATGAAATGGATTACCATATTCAAATAAAGATGCTTATAGAAAAGCACAATCATTATATTACAAATACCAAAACCAACCTTCAAAACCCACAGAATCGGAGTCCGAAGAATGTTCTACTGTTATTTTTGGTCTTTGGATAGGTAGAACAAAATCTGGCTCTTCCGTTCTAATTTCTACTGCTGCTTCTATAACCAAAAAAAATTATATCTATATAATATAGGCCTTTTCTGTTTTTCAAAAGCTGTTATTGCGCAGTAGAGACCTGTAATCGTTGCTAGTGCTGATCGGGTGTGAGGGTGGTGTGAGGTTGGCGTTTCCGGGCGTGAGAGAGCTGAAAAGACATAGCGAGTAGAGAGAGGGAGAGAGACAGCAAAAGAGAGAGGGGAGAAAGGGGAGAGAGAAATCAAGAGAGAGGGGGGAGAGAGACAGCAAAAGAGAGGGGGGAGAAAGGCGAGAGAGAAATCAAGAGAGAGGGGGGATAGAGACAGCAAAAGAGAGGGGGGAGAAAGGGGAGACAGAGAGCAGAAGAACGGGAGAGAGAGACAGCAAAAGAGAGAGAGATAGAGAGAGAGCATTGTACATTAACTTTATGACCTATTTATCTTTGTTGTAATTTTAATAAATCTGTGGACATTATTTCACGGGTATTATACAAATAAAATGTAAGTGAAACACTTTTGGTTATATATGAGTAATCAATTACTGAGTGTCTAAAAAAGTCAAAATTTACCATACCTTCTGTATTTTCTTCGAAAGGTTTTTCAATTACAGTAATCTGTCTATTTTCAAGTGTGACTAAGGGCATCGGTGGGGATCCGGAAGTTTCATCACTAACAACCTCCATCCCAGATAGCAAGGATAACTTGCCACAAACTTGTAGCTAACTTTTGCTGTAAGTCGGTATAACTTGCTGCAAGTGTTCACTGGCAAGTGTGTTTACTTGCATCATAATTGCAGCAAAAGTTCTAGTTGACACTTTTTCAACTTGCAGCAAGTTTACCTGGCAAGTCTCTAGCAAGAGCATTCTGGCAAGTCAACTGCAAGAGCTCTGCAAGTTTGTAGCCAATTTTTGGCAAGTCAACTACAAGAGCTTTGCAAGTCTATTGTCAATTTCTGGCAAGTCAACTGCAAGAACTCTGCAAGTTTGTAGTCAATTTCTGGCAAGTCAACTGCAAGAGCTCTGCAAGTGTCTAGTCAATTTCTGGCAAGTCAATAGCAAGAGCTCTGCAAGTCTGCTGCAAATTTCTGACAAGTCAACAGCAATAGCCCTTCAAATCTGCAGCAAATTTCTCACAATTTAACAGCAAGAGCCCTTTAAGTCTACTGCAAAAGCTCTGCAAGTCTGTTACAAATCTCTAACAAGTCAACTGCAAATCTTTAGCATATCTCTGGCACATATATCACAATTAAGAGCAGTGTCTGCCACAAGAGCACTACAAATTTACTATTATTTACGTCAATCATATTTACAAATTAATAATAAAATGTTTTTTTCCTGCAAAAGTTATCTATGTAAGTTGTTTGTATGAATTTAATTGATCTTAAAGTTGTATCCATGCATTATCTGAGGTAATATATATTCATATATAAAACTAATATTATGACAGGTAATATATTAAAGGGACACTAAACCCACATTTTTTCTTTCATGATTCAGACAAAGCATGCAATTTTAAGCAATTTTCTAGCTTACTCCTATTATCAATTTTTTTTCCGTTTTCTTCCTATTTTTATTCGAAAAAGCAGGAAAGTAAGTTCAAGAGACCATTTTTGGTTCAGCACAAGGGTATCGCTTGCTGATTGGTGGCTAAATGTAGCTACCAATATGTAAGCACTACCCAGGTGCTAAAACAAAAATGGGCCAGCTCCTAATCTTACATTTCTGCTTTTTCAAATAAAGATAGCAAGAGAACGAAGAAAAAATGATAATAGGAGTACATTAGAAAATAGCATGCTCTATCTGAATCATAAAAGCAAAACAATGGGTTTAGTATCCCTTTAAGTTGAATACTTGATGTATTCTTATATTAGAGTTATATTATAACACTAATATCATTATCTCAGGTACAGTATGGCCCCTTTTTACAGCACACCCCTTTAAGGCATTCCACTTATAAATCAGTCTTCAGTTCTGCCCATCGTTATTATGTTTCATGTTTTTATCTCCCTTTCAGTCTTTTTTGGCCGTCATTTTAATTGATTATTTTCTTTATGAATATTTGTTTTACAGATCTCTCCATATCTGTGCAGATATAAAAAATAATTAATTAACTAACTGCAATTGTTACCAGAAGTTAAACTAGGAAAATCATATTTATTTTTTATATTTTACTGATTTTAATAAAATTAGCATTTGCCTGTCTGGTAAATATGATCTGTTAACCTCAATACTGTATGAAGATAAAAATATTCACCAAAAAATCCTTTAGAAATGACTCCATAAAAACAACAGCATTGACTCTTACAAAAATAATTTAAAGTGTTATTAGGCTTCAAATTTTCCAGGTATTAAAACATTTTAAATATGACATTGTAATAAACCAGAGAATAACTTATAGTATAGGCCTAGGGTACAAGTTTAATGCAGATGCACAATAATGTTGACAGAACAACAAAAATATAATATGATGTCCATCTGTATCTGTTCTATGATCTTGAATTTGGCACCGGCCTGTAAAAATAAAAACAAATATTACATAAACATGGGCATTCTGTGCTAATTGCTTAGTCTACAGCAGAACTTTAATTTGTAGAACTAAAAAAGTAAATCTGACAAAAAAAATAACGCCTTTATTTCAACTTCAAGGTTGTGATGAATACTAAAAAAGAATTGTATTTTTAACTTCCATAAATTCTCATGTCAATGCAATTTCCATCTGGATATTAACATATTTGGCCACGTTCCTTCCTAATCAAACAGATCACTACCTGCCAATGGGATGCTTAGAACCTATACTTTAACCCCTTAAAGACTAGCAACGTACCCTGTACATCACTCGGCTTTGAATAGGGAAGTGCTATTAAATGCGCGGTCTCGCCGCCAGTGTTGAGGCCACACTATTTACGATGACAAGAAGGGAGGGTATAATAGCGCAGTACCGCCACTTGTGGCGGGACACGTGCTATTTAAAAAAATATAACCCTTAATGAGCGGCAACATACATGGTACATCTCAGTCGTTAAAGGGTTACTATATTGAGACTTTTTTTCCTTAAGATATTTATATTTTACTTCTCTAGAAATCAATATGCACTATTTGATACCCTATGTTGTAATTTAAATTTTTGGTTGTGTTCCTAGACTTTTGGAGATAAAAGAGGGAAAGTCACAATGTGCAGTTTATTTCCTTTTCAATTGTGTTTTTTTCCTTTTACAAAATATTAAGTAATATGCTATCTAGATGTGTCATATTCTAAATCTTCATATCCCCACTTCCCTTCCCAAAGGAAAATGATATAGCAGAGTAGCATTTAGTAAGACAGTATTCTATTTACTTCTGTGATACTCCCATGCTATGTGAGGTGCTGCACTGCTTGCTTATTTAAAGGGACATTAAACACTAAGAGCCAGATTACAAGTGAAGTGCTAAATATTGCTTGTGTGCAAGCAATATTAGTGCTCCATTGAGTAATACCAGCGCCCGCTAATATTAGCTGGTATTACAACTCAAGTGTAAAATTACGCAAGCTCAGAATCTAAGTGCAGTGAAGGGGGTAAGTAGCTCAGCGATGCAGCAAATATAACACCCAACTCCGACCAACTTTACCCCCAAAATACTACCTAGTGCAAATATTTTATTAAAACATAAAAATAATACAATTTGTATTTTTTTTATAAAATACACTACACTGTATTTTGGGGGCATTTGGGGCATATTTATAAAATTGACCAGAGATCTGATCTCTGGTTAATTTTATAAGCGCTAGTTGCTACCACAAGCATATAGTAGCAATAACCAGACACTTCTAATGGCTGGTTATTTATTGCGTGCCTGCAAAAGGGCACATTTGTCCACTTGCGGGCGCGCAATAAATTAGCGCTCCACTTATAATCTAGCCCTAAATAAATGCTAGATACAATGAAGCATTGAAAGAAAAGCTTAGTCTGTGAATAACATGTAGATGTATTTTTTAAAGTTATATTTGGTGTTTAAACATTAACAAACTAAGTGTAAAGTTTTAGTGTCTATAAAACAATGGGATCTTACTTAGGTTACATTATCTGCTGTGGCCAATTAGGGACAGTTATAAATTTATCACTAGAGTGTGCAGCCAATGGCTGTGTGGAATATAACAGTGTTCTGCACTTCCATTTCTAACAGGAGCTGAAAAGCTCACAACTTCAGAATAGAATTACAGGAAAAGGGGACAAAATAAATAATGAAAGTATATATATATATATATATATATATATACACACACACACAGTTTATCATTTTATATTACCATCTCAAGGTGTTTATTGTCCCTTTAAAAGGGCCTTAATAGTAAAAAAAAAATGACATCCTTTAATGTAAATTTAAGACTATTGACCCTGCACTACTGTGAGATTAACCCACACAAAGGCTTTAAACACACAATGGAAGTACTGATTGGTACCTGCAGAGCACTGCTGGTCCAGAGCAAAAACTGCCAAATGCTGCTTATCTAATCAGAAATACTAGTTGAATGACTAGCACTCATGATTGGATCAGCAGCACTTCCGCTCAGGATCAGCAGTGCTCTGTGGTTCCAAGCGGTACTTCTACTGTGTGTTTAATCCCTTTGTGGGTTAGTGCAGGGTTGATGGTCTTAAAATTAATTAAAACAAATTAGAGCATGCATTTTTTTTTTACTAATATGCTCTTTTAAAGAAATATATATTGTTTTATCTTAAGTTGCATGTTGCTGAAGCACTGAAAATTGTAAAGGGAGTTTCATTTATTGTTCCTGTGATAGGAGCATTCCTTTGTTTGAAGAATGTTTCTTTTTAGACAAGATTTATAATTCATTAACATTTTAATTGATATTAGTTGATAGTGCAATAAAAATCCTGTCACAAAGAAGCACCACTATCAAAATGGAACATTCCTTTCAAAGGGTCAGCTCAATCCAAGCACAGAGAAAACTCTAACATGGCTGCTCTATTTATGATCATGGGAGGATCAGGGAAGTGAGTAAAACACTCCCCTGCTGTATCACATCCATATAAGCATGTTGTATAAACAGAAACAAACACTCCCCTGCTGTATCACATCCATATAAACATGTTGTATAAACAGAAACAAACACTCCCCTGCTGTATCACATCCATATAAGCATGTTGTATAAACAGAAATAAAACACTCCCCTGCTGTATCACATCCATATAAGCATGTTGTATAAACAGAAACAAACACTCCCCTGCTGTATCACATCCATATAAACATGTTGTATAAATAGAAACAAACACTCCCCTGCTGTATCACATCCATATAAGCATGTTGTATAAACAGAAATAAAACACTCCCCTGCTGTATCACATCCATATAAGCATGTTGTATAAACAGAAATAAAACACTCCCCTGCTCTATCACATCCATATAAGCATGTTGTATAAACAGAAATAAAACACTCCCCTGCTGTATCACATCCATATAAGCATGTTGTATAAACAGAAACAAACACTCCCCTGCTGTATCACATCCATATAAGCATGTTGTATAGACAGAAACAAACACTCCCCTGCTGTATCACATCCATATAAGCATGTTGTATAGACAGAAACAAACACTCCCCTGCTGTATCACATCCATATAAGCATGTTGTATAAAAAAAACAAAAACAAAAAACAATTATAAAAGAAATGACTCAGTGGGGTGATTTAAACAAGAAAAAACATAACTGCTTACCTGTGACCACAAACAATTCTTGTGTGGGATTGGCAATCCCCTATGCATCTTCTCATTTCATGGTCAGTAATGTCTTTATAGACCCTTTGACATGTTTCTGTAATAGAAAACAACATCAAATAAATGAGTATAAAGTTAGATATGCAAAATAATTAGATAAAGTCTGTTCAGCAATAGTCTGTCCCGTTACATGGGCATAATACACTTTGTGATTATAACATGAATTATTTAATTATAAATAATAAGACAACTTTTCATTATACTTTCATTATTTTGCCCGCTTTGCCTGTAATGTAATGGTCTATGCAAAAGTTTTCCAGTGGCCAAATTTCACCACCATTTTCCTTATTTGGAGGAGCTAATCCTGATGTACTTCATGTGACAGTAACTCTAGTCACATCATACTGTCAGTAGGCTTTTCCTCATTTTATGTATGTTATCACAAAGTCACATCATACTGTCAGTATGCCTTTCCTTGTTTTGTTAGCACAAAGTCCATGCTAAAGCCAATTAGAAAGATATACAGACTATTGTTAATCATTTGAGGTCTGAAGCCTGCATTACCAATTTTCAGCATAGTAAAAGCCCATATTATTCAGAGTTAAAGGGACATGAAACCCAATTTTTTTTTCTTTCGTTATTTAGAAAGAGCATGTCATTTTAAACAACTTTCGAATTTACTTATTTTACCTAATGTGCTTCATTTTCTTGATATCACTTGCTGAAAAGCATATCTAGATATGCTCAGTAGCTGCTGATTGGTTGCTGCACATAGAGGCCTTGTGTGATTAGCTCACACATGTGCATTGCTATTTCTTCAACAAAGGCTATCTAAAGAATTGAGCAAATTAGATAATAGAAGTAAATTGGAAAGTTGTTTAAAATTGCATGCCCTATATGAATCATGAAAGTTTAATTTCGAATAGATTGTCCCTTTAAAGGGACATGAAACCCATCATTTTTCTTTCATAATTAAAATAGAGCAGGATTCTTCAAACCATGGGTCGGGACCCATTACTGGGTCACAACACTATGTGTACTGGGTCCCGACTTGTGTGTGTGTTGTAGGAGTGTGTGTGGTGTATTGTATGAGATTGTCCCTTTAAAGGGACATGAAACCCATCATTTTTCTTTCATAATTAAAATAGAGCAGGATTCTTCAAACCATGGGTCGGGACCCATTACTGGGTCACAACACCATGTGTACTGGGTCCCGACTTGTGTGTGTGTTGTAGGAGTGTGTGTGGTGTATTGTATGAGATTGTGTGTGTGCTGTGCATGTGTTGTGTATGAGAGTGTGTGTGTTGTATTAGTGTGTGTGTTATATGAGAGAGTGTGTGGTATGTGTGTTGTATGAGTGTGTGTGGTATGCGTGTGTTATGAAAGTGTGTCTGTATGTGTGTGTTGTAAGAGTGTATGGGGTGAGTGTGTATTATATGAAAGTGTGTGTGTTGTATGATAGTGTATGTGGTATGTGTGTTATATGAAAGTGTGTGTTGTATGAGAGTGTGTGTGGTATGTGTGTTACATGAAAATGTGTGTTGTATGAGAGTGTGTGGTGTGTGTGTTGTATGAGAGTTTGTGTGTGGTATGCGTGTGTTATGAAAGGGACCACCAGAGCATCTATCAGCTCCGCCTGGGGGTCCCTGGACCTCGACCCGTATCTCGGGAGCTTGGCATTTAAGAGCCTTTATTCTATCCTGGATCTCATCCAAAGAAGTTTCTGTCCTGAGAGCCTCAGACAGTGCATCAAACCAATACACTGCCACACTAGTGACGGTAGCAATACACACAGCTGGTTGTCATTGCAGGCCCTGGTGTACAGTGTGAGTAAACCCTCTAACTTTTTGTCCATAGGATCTTTGAAGGTACAACTATCCTCTATGGGAAAAGTAGTTCTCTTAGCTAAGGTAGAAATGGCCCCTTCCACCTTAGGCACTGTTTGCCAAGCCTCTTTGTTAGAGTCGGCTATGGGAAACATCTTCTTAAAAATAGGAGAGGGAGAAAAAGGTATGCCCGGTCTCTCCCATTTCTTAGCAATTATTTCATAAGCTCGGTCAGGGACCGGAAACACGTCTGTCGAGGAAGCAACCTTGAAATATTTGTTCAGCTTACTAGACTTCTTAGGAACAACCACTACCGTGGAGTCACTGTCGTCCAAAGTAACTAAAACCTCCCTAAGTAACAGACGGAGGTGTTCTAGCTTAAACCTAAAAGATACAACCTCAGAATCAGCCAGAGGAATTACACTTTCTGAATCTGAAATTTCTCCTTCAGATGCTACAGCGGTATCCTCCTCTTCGGTATTCTGGGAGGGCACCTCCGAAATTGCAACAATTGCATCAGAAACCTCGCTTACTAAATGTCTGATTTTCCTTTTTACGCTTTCCCTGCCACATTGGAAAAGCAGACAACGCATCATAAGAGAAGCTATGTCTTTTAAGGTAACTCCAGCGGGAGCTAGAGCAGAAGTGCAGAGCACTGCTTGTGAGGGAGGTAACATTTGGGACGCTTGGGGAGAAAGCTGCGGCATATTTTGAACCTCGTCATAAGACTCTTGGACAGTATCGGCTTTAGAAAAATTTTGCTCAGAAAAAATATTTTCCCTATAATTTAAAGTCCTCTCAATACATGAGGGACAGAAAGGGATAGGTGGTTCCACATTTGCATCAAAACACAAGGAGCAAGTGACATCTTGCAAGTCTCCTTGGTCCATACTGTTCACAATGAGTAAATTAATAAATAAAAAACCTCAAAAATGAATTAAAATTTTTGTAATGAAAATATGTTACTGTGTCTTTAAATTTAAACAGGTAACTTTTTTACCCAACTATGTCAATTATGAAAATATCACAATTTGAACACTACAGACACCTTTACACCTCAGTAACCCTGCTGAGGTGCCTACCTGACTGCTAAACAGGAGTCAATGTCCCTTTTCTTGTGGTGCAGGAACGATCCGGACCTCAGCAATAAGAATAGTGCCAACGGATAATGCTAGAAACGTCTGCTTTACTGGAAACCATGCGTTTCTAGTGACACGCTACTGAACTGAAGCCCAACGTGGGCGTTACTATATGCACCTCATCTCCCGATCGGCCTGTTTGCTAAGTAAAGCCGTCGGGAGACACAAACCACCAGAGCAAATGAAAAAGCTTTACTCCCAGCTCCAGTGCCTGCAGATATGGCTGTCTAAAATCCTCTCCAGTCTAGGAGAGTCTGTAGTCCCAAAACATAAAGCGCCCCTTCCTGTATGAGCCTTATATGTTCATTTTTCCAATAAATGTTCACACCTTTATCTCTGAGATGCTTTGTTTCCTTGGCCCCAGAATAAAAAAGCAGCACTTACCTCGTATCTGCCTGACAGCAAGGCAGCTCACAGGCTTGAGAGGTCCTATCCCTCACATCAACCTGTGGAGAAATAAAAGTCTGAGTAAATTACATGGGAGGCACAGTGAGAATTATGTCCCACAAGTTTCCATTGCTCTAAAGCCACCACTGCTCTACTGAAGAGACTGATATGGACTACGGCTACACTCTAGGACAAAGCAGCACAATCTTGCACTACTTTAAAAATAATAAACTCTTGATTGAAGAATTTTATCTAACAACTCACTTTACCACTTCCTAGCACTAACGTAGGCAAAGAGAATGACTGGAGTGGGAGGGAAGGGAGGAGCTTTTTAACAGCTTTGCTGTGGTGCTCTTTGCCGCCTCCTGCTGACCAGGAGGTGAATATCCTATTAGTAATTAAGATGATCTGTGGACTCATCGTGTCATGAAAAAGAGAAATCGTTTAACCCCTTGAGTGCTAACAATGGCTCTGAGCTGTCACAGGGTTTCACACTCTGGTGCTAACAACGGCTCAGAGCTGTCGCTAGCACTCTCCCACCTTGAGGGAGATCTGGGGGCTCCCACCCGCTCCTACCCCGGCGATTGGGCCTGCATAGTGACAGGCATCACCGGGGCTTCACGTTATGCATGGTGATGTCACACGCAATGACTTGATGACGTCACCGTGCAACTTTATTTAACATTAACAATGTTAAATATCGAAGCAGGGGGCATGCTGCTTAGAAGCCTGTATCTCAGGCATCTAAGCAGCTACAGACCCCCAAGACCCACTGTTGGAAATGAAATCGTCTAACCTTTCCAACAGTGTAAGTCTTGGGGATCTGAAAAAAAAAGGAAAAAAATAAATATATATTTTAAAAAAATATAAAACAAAAAAAAAAAAAAACTAAAAAAGCTTAGCACCAAGGTGGGAAAGTGCTTAGCACTGAAGGGTTAAAAATTAAATCTCATGCTCTATACTGAATCATGAAAGACAGAAAAACCTTGGGTTTCATGCCCCTTTAAATTATAGTAAATGGTGCAAAATAAAAAGTATATTGCAAAGTTGCATAACTAAACATTTTATATTGTGATCTCAATGTGTGTTATGCCCCTTTAAAGCATATATGTCTATATGTGTGTACATATATATTAAAGTGATGGTAAATCCTAGCGTTGGTGAAACGCTAGGATTTACCATTGGAACAAATAAAGGGAACTTTCATTCATGACGTATAAAATACTTCATGCTGAAAGCTCTTTTTTTTGTTTGCAGCGTTTACCGCACTGAGCTGCTAAGGCAACCTACGGCAGAACGGTATTTGACTGAGGTGACGTTTCCACCTCTTAGCCAATAGCCTTGCAGGAAATTTGAGGCCTGTCACTTTAATGTTTTTATATGTGTATATATGACTGTAAATACATATATACACATATAAATACAATAATATATATGTATACATATTTTTATATATATATATATATACACATACATACATAAATACATACATACAAAAACATCTTTAGCAATGTATGTGTCTCAATGTCAAAGCCATTTGCCTGCCTTTTTTTTTCTAGCACCCGAGATCTCATATCTTTTGAACCCTTAAAAGGTTTTTTGTGCAATATTTTTTTTAAATAATTTTTTATTAGACTTTCGACTAGATTGCGAGTTTTGCGTTATGAGTATAACGCTGCTTTTTCACTATCGCTTCTATTACGAGTCTTGTAAGTACAGCTGTACCGCACACTTTTTTGGCCGTCACGCAACGTAACTACAACACCTTTCAAAAAGTCATTTTTCAATGGGACTTCCATAGAAGTTGTTTGTATTTTATTTTTTTATTACAGGCAAAAGAGCTGATTTATTTGGGGCAATGTCCTGCAAAAGGCCCTTTTAAGGGCTATTGGCAGTTTAGTTTAGGCTAGGGGTTTTTTATTTGGGTGGGGGGCTTTTTTATTTTGATAGAGCTATTAGATTAGGTGTAATTAGTTTAAATATTTGATCATTTATTTTTTTATTTTGTGTAATTTAGTGTTTATTTTTTTGTAATTTAGTTAATTGTATTTAATTAATGTAATTTATTTAATTTTAGTGTAATGTTAGGTGTTAGTGTGAGGCAGGTTAAGGTTTATTTTACAGGTAAATTAATTTTTTATTTATTTTAACTAGATAGTTAGCAAATAGTTAATAACTATTTACTAACTAGTCTACCTAGTTAAAATAAATACAAACTTAGCTGTTAAATAAAAATAAAACCTAAGCTAGCTACAATGTAACTATTACAGGTATACCCCGCTCATACAGCGGGTTAGGGACCGGAGCCCCGCTGTAAAGTGAAAACCGCCTTAAAGTGAAACAAGGCAGTTATAGCTTTCTTTTCAGTGTTTAAAATCTTGAAAACATGTTTGAACTAACATATATTAGGGGTGCAATAGTGCTACGTTTAGTTTAACACTAGCACAGCAAGTATTCAATTAGTATTCAATAAATACTGTACCTGTAAAATAGTGACAATTACTGTAGTAAAATTTGCCAGGCTAGCACTGAGACAAAGATTGCACTGCAATGCTGTTAACAGAGTGAACTAAGCATAACAAAATATTGCCATTCACTTTTCTCGCAATCTCACAATGATTACAGCACTGTTTCAAAATCCTTGGAGGTTGAACTTCAGCTCCACAAAGCGCTGTATTAGCGAATCGCTGTAAAGTGAAGCGCTGTAAAGTGAGGTATACCTGTAGTTATATTGCAGCAAGCTTAGGGTTTATTTTATAGGTAAGTATTTAGTTTTAAATAGGTATTATTTAGTTAATGATAGTAATTTTTATTTAGATTTATTTTAATTATATGAAAGTTAGGGGTGTTAGGGTTAGACTTAGGTTTAGGGGTTAATATATTTATTTAGTATTAGTGATGTGGGAGGCCAGAGGTTTAGGGGTTAATAACTTTAGTATAGTGGCGGTGACATTGGGGGTGGCAGATTAGGGGTTAATACATTTATGTAGGTGGCGGCGACGTTGGGGGCGGCAGATTAGGGGTTATTAAATTTATGCAGGTGGCGGTGACATTGGGGGCAGCAGATTAGGGGTTAATAAGTGTAGGTAGGTGGCAGCAACATTGGGGGCGGCAGATTAGGGGTTAAAAATTGTAATGTAGGTGTCGGCGATGTCGGGGGCAAAAGATTAGGGGTGTTTAGACTCGGGGTTTATGTTAGGGTGTTAGGAGTAAACATAAATTTTCTTTCCCCATAGGAATAAATGGGGCTGCGTTACGGAGCTTTAGGCTCCTTTATTGCAGGTGTTAGGCTTTTTTTTAAGCCGGCTCTCCCCATTGATGTCTCTGGGGAAATCGTGCACGAGCACGTAAAACCAGCTCAAAGCAGCGCTGGTATTTGTGTGCGGTATGGAGCTCAACGCTGCCATATTGCCTGCTAACGGCCGGGTTTTTGCAAACCTGTAATAGCAGCGCTATTAAAGGTGAGCGGTGGAAATAACTTGCAAGTTAGTAGCGAGCCGCTCATAACACAAAACTCGGAATCTGGCTGATGGTTATTTACCTGCTCTCATCCAAGGTAATCCAGAAAATCTAGCCTGTTGGGGAGGCCTGGGGACAGGTTTGAAAACCACTGCCCTAGATCAAAATAATTGGCAACTGATATTAAAGGGACTGTTAACAAGGATTATTTTTTAGGGAATAGGGATTTAATCTCAGTTTCTTGCTGCAAGTTTTTTAATTTACGTTAAAGATTTTGATTACAGTAGAATCATTTCAAAAAGTAAATTAAAACATTTGCAGCAAGAAAATTAGATTAAAATCACTAATTACCTTAAAATATTTACTGTATTTTGTAATGCATGTTAAATAAAACACCCTAACAGCTCACTTGCATATGAATAATACCTTTTTAATGTAGGGCCAAATTAAACAAGCAAGGGTTACATTATTAACCCTTCAGCATCTACATAGCAGGACATAGTTATTTTAAACTGCACAAATACTGTAACTCACACCAAAAACAACACAAAATATTAACCCCTGCCAGGCTTCTGAACAGCATCAAAGCAATTCATAAAATACAGCTTGCACCCTTCTAGTACTGCTATATATCAGAAAGTCACAAGCAGATGCAGTTTGTTTGCTAATGTCTGTATATTTCATACACTTAACAGTAACATCTCTCAGATAAAAGAATAAAACAGTGATAGATTTTACTAAAAAAGTTTTCTAATTACAAAAATGCTCATTTTCAAACAGAAAAATAAAGATGCACATTTCAATTGTATTTGGATTATCCCTTTAACATTTAAATCTAGTTGTGTTTGTATGTTCTGTGTAATACAGTAGCAGGTGGCTTACTAATGCTGCTAAACAAATCATACACAGCATGTGTGTGTGCAGCTAGTGAGATAACTCTTTTTATATATACAGGGAGTGCACAATTATTAGGCAAATTAGTATTTTGACCACATCATCCTCTTTATGCATGTTGTCTTACTCCAAGCTGTGTAGGCTTGAAAGCCTACTACCAATTAAGCATATTAGGTGATGTGCATCTCTGTAATGAGAAGGGGTGTGGTCTAATGACATCAACACCCTATATCAGGTGTGCATAATTATTAGGCAACTTCCTTTCCTTTGGCAAAATGGGTCAAAAGAAGGACTTGACAGGCTCAGAAAAGTCAAAAATAGTGAGATATCTTGCAGAGGGATGCAGCACTCTTAAAATTGCAAAGCTTCTGAAGCGTGATCATCGAACAATCAAGCGTTTCATTCAAAATAGTCAACAGGGTCGCAAGAAGCGTGTGGAAAAACCAAGGCGCAAAATAACTGCCCATGAACTGAGAAAAGTCAAGCGTGCAGCTGCCAAGATGCCACTTGCCACCAGTTTGGCCATATTTCAGAGCTGCAACATCACTGGAGTGCCCAAAAGCACAAGGTGTGCAATACTCAGAGACATGGCCAAGGTAAGAAAGGCTGAAAGACGACCACCACTGAACAAGACACACAAGCTGAAACGTCAAGACTGGGCCAAGAAATATCTCAAGACTGATTTTTCTAAGGTTTTATGGACTGATGAAATGAGAGTGAGTCTTGATGGGCCAGATGGATGGGCCCGTGGCTGGATTGGTAAAGGGCAGAGAGCTCCAGTCCGACTCAGACGCCAGCAAGGTGGAGGTGGAGTACTGGTTTGGGCTGGTATCATTAAAGATGAGCTTGTGGGGCCTTTTCGGGTTGAGGATGGAGTCAAGCTCAACTCCCAGTCCTACTGCCAGTTTCTGGAAGACACCTTCTTCAAGCAGTGGTACAGGAAGAAGTCTGCATCCTTCAAGAAAAACATGATTTTCATGCAGGACAATGCTCCATCACACGCGTCCAAGTACTCCACAGCGTGGCTGGCAAGAAAGGGTATAAAAGAAGAAAATCTAATGACATGGCCTCCTTGTTCACCTGATCTGAACCCCATTGAAAACCTGTGGTCCATCATCAAATGTGAGATTTACAAGGAGGGAAAACAGTACACCTCTCTGAACAGTGTCTGGGAGGCTGTGGTTGCTGCTGCACGCAATGTTGATGGTGAACAGATCAAAACACTGACAGAATCCATGGATGGCAGGCTTTTGAGTGTCCTTGCAAAGAAAGGTGGCTATATTGGTCACTGATTTGTTTTTGTTTTGTTTTTGAATGTCAAAAATGTATATTTGTGAATGTTGAGATGTTATATTGGTTTCACTGGTAAAAATAAATAATTGAAATGGGTATATATTTGTTTTTTGTTAAGTTGCCTAATAATTATGCACAGTAATAGTCACCTGCACACACAGATATCCCCCTAAAATAGCTAAAACTAAAAACAAACTAAAAACTACTTCCAAAAATATTCAGCTTTGATATTAATGAGTTTTTTGGGTTCATTGAGAACATGGTTGTTGTTCAATAATAAAATTAATCCTCAAAAATACAACTTGCCTAATAATTCTGCACTCCCTGTATATATAATCTAATGGTTGATCTTACCTGATTGCAGTTGCACATGACTTGTCTGCACTCTGGCACTCTGCAGCACACACAGAAAGTTCATGGTAGTGAGACAGTGAGTGCAGTCAAATGCCGCAGCGCCCTCTGTGGTGGTAAGACCACACTGCACACAATATTATATGCTAAACAAAGTCTAATGTAAACTGTAGCTAAAAGCTAGTAGTATGAGTGACACATGAACTTTAATTTAATTTATTCCAGAACACAACAAATATACAATGCCTTGCTATAAAACTATGTATTATTTAGCTTTAGAGTCAGAATTTAAAATACAAGTTAGCCATCTTAAAGGGGCATTCCAGCAAAATGTGCATCATTGCATTTCTATTTTGAATAGAATAATTTTTCCAATACACATGCATTAGCAAAAATGCTCTAGAAAAAATATATCACTGTTTAAATTTACCTTTCCTAATAGGAGCATATAAACACTAATTTTAAAAAGTGTATCTGCGAAGAGAGCCAGCGGTTGTGTACATGACACATGCTGAGTCAGTTCCCATGCAATACATGCAATACCAGCTCTGAGCACATGCAGTGTACTTAAGTATGCTTCACATGTACACTGTTTTTTGTGTACTTAAAGGGACAAACTACTCCAGAATTTGTATTGTTTTAAAAGATAAATAATCCCTTTATTACCCATTCCTCAGTTTTGCACAATCAACACAGTTCTATTAATATACTTTTTACCTCTGTGATTACCTTGTATCTAAGCCTCTGCAGACTGCCCCTTATCTCAGTTATATTAATATACTTTTTACCTCTGTGATTACCCTGTATCTAAGCCTCTGCAGACTGCTTCTTATCTCAGTTATATTAATATACTTTTTACCTCTGTGATTACCTTGTATCTAAGCCTCTGCAGACTGCCCCTTATCTCAGTTATATTAATATACTTTTTACCTCTGTGATTACCTTGTATCTAAGCCTCTGCAGACTGCCCCTTATCTCAGTTATATTAATATACTTTTTATCTCTGTGATTACCCTGTATCTAAGCCTCTGCAGACTGCTTCTTATCTCAGTTATATTAATATACTTTTTACCTCTGTGATTACCTTGTATCTAAGCCTCTGCAGACTGCCCCTTATCTCAGTTATCTTAATATACTTTTTACCTCTGTGATTACCTTGTATCTAAGCCTCTGTAGACTGCCCCCTTATTTCAGTTCTTTTGATAGACTTGTATTTTAGTCAATTAGCACTGACTCATAAATAACTACACAGGAGTTAGCACAATGCTATCTATATGACACACATGAACTAGCAGTGTTTAACTGTAAAAACCGGTCAAAATGCACTGAGATAAGAGGCGGTTCAATGGTTTAGAAATTAGCATATGAGCCTACCTAGGTTTAGCTTTCAACAGAGAATACCAATTGAACAAAGCAAATTTGCTGATAAAAAAAGGAAATGGGAAAGTTGTTTAAAAGTGCATTTTTTATTATCTAGTTTTGACTAGACTGTACCTTTAAGTATGCTTTGCATGCATGCTCACAGTAAAAGTTCTCACAAAAGGCACAGTGAATGATAATTTTTAGTAATAGGTTTACCTACCTTTGTTTAGTAGATGTCATTGTTTGTTTATTAATCTCATTTTCTTGCTGCATGTGTTTTCATTTCTTTTTTTCACTTCTTGAAAGCTTCTCCTGTGATGCCGAATAAAATCTTTAACCCTCCCATTTCAGCTGTCTCTTCAGATGTGTGCACATAGAAACTTTTGGCTGAAAATAGAAGCCTTAGTATGTTGCTCCAGGGCACTAAGATAACAGCAGCTGTCCCTTTAATAACCAAGTTTTCAATATTTAAAGGGGCAGATAGCAAAATAAAATGTTGGTGGAAAGGATTATTTCATTAATATTAAAAAGATATGTTTCTGTCATGAATCCTCACCTTTTTAATATATTTCACGAGAATTTTAATTGAAAGCTGACTCCTGTACTATCCCTCTGTGAGGACCTTTATGCAAAGCCTGTCACTGAAAGCTATCTGTTTATGAGTATTATGACTGCGCATACACAGCGCTCATCACATTACGCAGAACAGCAAATAATGGTAGCGATTATGCAGATCCGGATTTCTTTTTCAACAACAAGTAACTCACATGCGTTGCCCGTTACAAGAGACTGAGCATTTTGAATGGGAGATTTCTGAACCACGAGAGCGAGTCCACAGCCTATACTTATTGATTCAGTCCAAATTATATGGGGTGGTGAGGAGAAGCATTGAACATTAGGTAGAAGCGACTTGCAGATACTAAAGTTGATTACCAGTGTAGTATTTGATTTGGACTTTGCATTATTAATTTTTCCCCACAAAAAAAAGTTTTTTTTGTTTAATTTTTTAAATATACTAATTGGCTTTTACCCACTTTAACTCAGTATTTATTATAATGTATTACTGTGTAAACGCAGACAAGGTCTCCTGCCTTTTCTACAAACACTTATATTGTGTGTCCCATTTAAAGGGACATGAAACCCAATTTTTTTCTTTCATGATTCAGATATAGCATGCAATTTAAAAATAACTTTTCAATTTATTTATTTTATCTAATTTGTTTTGTTCTTTTGGTATCCCTTGTTGAAAAGCACACCTAGGTAGGCTCAGAAGCTGCTGATTGGTGGGTGCACAAATATGCCTCATGTAATTGGCTCACCCAATGTGTTAACTAGCTCCCAGTAATGATTGATTTTCTTCAACAAAGGATACCAAGATAATAAAGCAAAATAGATCATAGAAGAAAATTTGGAATTTTTTTTAAAATTGTATTCTCTTTCTCAATCATGAAAACATTTTTTTAGGTTTCATGTTTTATTGCTTTAATGCTTTTGTAAGATATAGGCAAACAGAATAAATGGGTGTAGGTGAAATGATAAAAGTATATATTGTACAACTTCTGGATGGTGGGCTAAAACAGCAAGATTACTACTTTTTCTATTTATTATTGTAAGTATGGTGATTACAGACAATTTACCTTGCTACCACATATTGGGCCAGATTACAAGTGGTGCGTTAAATATTTATTTTGTTCGCTCGTAAACACAGCTGAAAGTAAACTTTTAACATGGGCAGGTTAGCGCTTGTATTACATGTTGAAAGTAAATCATTTGAACATGAGTAAAACCTGATGCATGCTAACTTCAGGACTTTGAATATTATGATCCCCTTAACTTCTTCTCCATATAGTTTTCAATAGAGCGCGCTTTTAAAAAAATACTTATTGTTTGCGCACTAACCCAACACTGTGTAAGACCTACAGCGTTATAGCTGAAGTAAGTTAAAGCACCTTTTCATATACCATATACCTTTTAACCCTTATAAAAAAAAATTGTAGTAATATTTCAATTAATCATTTTATTAGGTAGTGTATATATGGGTGTAACACTTTATTTTAATGTACTTATGTTGTATTTGGTGCACATTTTTTTAAAAAACCCTAACAGTTTGCGCTAGGGGGGCGATTGACTAATGTGCGGGCGGACATGATCCGCTGTAGCAGATCATGTCCGCCGCACATCAATAAATGCTGACAACATACGCTGTCAGCATTTATCATTGCACAAGCATTTATAGTGAAATGCTTGTGCAATGCCACCCCTGCACATTCGCGGCCGCTAGCAGGGGGTGTCAATCATCCCGATCGTATCCAATTGGGCTGATTGCTGTCTGCCACCTCAGAGGTGGCAGATGAGTTAAGGAGCAGCGGTCATAAGACCACTGCTTCTTAACTCCTGTTTATAGCGAGCCCAAAGGCTCGCGCGGAAACAGATGCATACAGGTGTTGATAAATCGACCCCTAGAGCTTCACTCGCACAAACTTGACAAATTCAGTCCATTTGCATGCATAGGTGTCTGCTCCCCACCCTGATCCCTGACTATAATAGTCCAGACTGGACTGGAGTCCAGATAAGTCAAAAAGAGAAGTGACCTTTTATTACGATGTGTTTTATTAAAGTGAAAGTAATATTGTTAAACAGAGTTGTCTTATCGGATGATAAAAAAAACCTGCCAGCATAGAGATAGAAGAAATTCAGAAAAAAATATTGACAATGATTCCCTTGAATATATTTTAGTTTCTAATTCAGAATGAGGAGGATTATGGCCTTTTGTTACATAATAAATATTTAGTTTGCAGCTTTTCATAAGGTAAATAGTAAAATTCAGTTTCATTATATATTATCTTATATAATATATTTTAATATATGTTGAAATAATTCCTAAAGGTGCTAAAAGTGACATAGCTAGTATAAAAAGATGAGTCAAAGAAATTATTACTTCCACGGTATGACCTCAATGTAAGTATAATCAATGCAAAGTATCTTCAAGTCAATAAATATGTAAAATCAAGGAATAGTGAATTTTTAGATACCAAAATTAAAATTATGTAGGGGAAACATAAAGGGCAAGATTAAGGGACATATTTATCAATGTGCGAGCGGACATAATATGAGGTAGCGTATCATGTCAGCCACACATCAATAAATGCCGACAACATATGCTGTCGGCATTTATCATTGCTTCAGCAGTTCTTGTGAACTGCTGGTGCAATGCCGCCCCCTGCAAATTGGCCGCTAGCAGGGGGTGTCAATCAACCCGATCATATTCGATCGGGTTGATTTCTGTCCTCCGCCTCAGACCAGGCGGACAAGTTATGGAGCAGACGGACAAGTTATGGAGCAACGGAGCTTGATATATATGCCCCTAAGAGTGGAGCACAATTTTGCACTCCTGCGAGCGTGTTATCTGCACTCAATTTTTTACTATTGTGCACCCAGTTGTGCACTTATTACAGGTTGGAAGTAACAATTTTGCTCTCTCGTTGTCGCATCCTTGTGCAGAAAAAAAGGCTATGCGAATTTGAGAGCATAGGATCGTATTCCTCCTAGGCTTTAATAGAGCCTTATTTTGAACAAGAACAAAAAAATAACAGCTGTCATGTGTGTTTTCATATATTGGCACTCTTTTAACTTTGCAATGCAATATTTTTATGCAATAGTTTCTATCAGACAGTGTCAATATGAATGTAACTGCACTGTTACATATGTTTTTGATGTGTATCGGGCAACTATTTAGTCGAGTGTAACAGTTAACCAGAGCTATGAAGTCACATTAATCCAAAAAACCTAAATCGTGATTGCACTCTTGCGTTCGCATTTACTTTCAATTTGTAAAATTAATGGTCTTATCTGTATGCCCAAAAGGGAGCAAACTTGCACATTAATTCATACGCAAAAAATAGTGTGCCACTTGTAATCTGGCAGAAAATTTGCAGCTAATTTGTAAAGAAAATCTATTCTAAAGACTTTTTATGCAGACTTGCAATAAATGTGCTGCAAACTTTTGAAGCTTGGCAAGTCTAGCAAGAGTTTAGCAATTCCTTTGCAATTTTAACAGAAAAAAAAGCACAAGCTATACACAATTGTGGCAAACTTGCAGCAAATTTACAAAGCAAGTCTATTCTGAAGACTTTCTACGCAGACTTGCAACAAATGTGCTGCAAACTTTTGAAGCTTGGCAAGTCTAGGAAGAGTTTAGCAATTCCTTTGCAATTTTAACAGAAAAAAAAGCACAAGCTATACACAATTGTGGCAAACTTGCAGCAAATTTACAAAGCAAGTCTATTCTGAAGACTTTCTACGCAGACTTGCAACAAATGTGCTGCAAACTTTTGAAGCTTGGCAAGTCTAGCAAGAGTTTAGCAATATATTTGCAATTTTTACAGACAAAAAAACAAATGCTATACACAATTGTGGCATACTTGCTGCAAATTTACAAAGCAAGTCAATTCCAGAGACTTTCAATAAAGACTTGCAACAATTGTACAGCAAACTTTTGAAGCTTGGCAAGTCCAGCAAGAGTTTAACAATTCATCTTCAAACTTGCAGCAAAAATACATGCTATCTGGGATAGTCCTCAGATATTTAGGGCATCTTTTGTTTGTTTTTTCTCTCCTGTCTGATCCAATAAAAAAATATATATATAAAATTAAGATTTCCTTTTGTTAAAAACAATTATATAGTGCACAATAGCGTTATTGCTAGATGACATTCTTTTTACTTGTGCCCCAAGAATGTATCCAGGCGCATAATAACAGGCATTCCACAATAACCTTTTTTGGGGCGCAAGCAAAAAAGAAAAAGTCATGTGGCAATCATTGCGCACTGTATAATTATCTTTCATTTTCGAGAACACAAATTAGCAATATTTGATGAAAGTGCATTGTTTTTGGACCCTTTCTTGGGGCATAATAACAGTATACGATACCTTTTTTGGGGCACAAGTAAAAAATGAAAAGTCATGTGGCAATCGTTATTGCGCACTATATAATTATAACTTTCATTTGCAAGAACCATAATGTTTATAAATTTTATTTTAAAGTTGCAACAGTTTTTTTGGGGCATAATAACAGGCGTTCCGCGATACCTTTTTGGGGCGCAAGCAAAAAGATAAAGTCATGTGGCACTAACGCTATTGCGTAATTGCGCACTCTATAATTATAACTCATTTTCAATTTAGAATAATGTATATAAATATTTTTTACAAAGTTGAAACATTTTTTTTGGGATCCTTTCTTGGGGCATAATAAAAACATTTCTTGATAGTGTAAACTAAAATAACAAATTGAATCAAATATAATAGAATGTAACATATACCTTGATTCAAATATATATTTAATTCTTAGTGGACAGAAAATAATTTATCCTTATATTATACTTACATTCTCTAAGAAATCTTATAATCGATCGTTTTAATTCTTTGTCTCTTCGGCTTAGGTCCGAAAAGCGCTTAAGACAGTCGCGCTGGGTCCTTCTAAACCCAGCGACTCTGCGGACTCTACTGGTCATTTCGGACAAAATTATATTTCGCTGGTCTTGAATGACCCCATATACGCCCCCAATTCTTTTTGGGAAATATTTCCTCATGAAAGCAGTTATAATAATCAGCTCTCCAAGAGTGAATTTGGGCTTCCTGGCAAAAGGCATTTTACACTCTGATCCAAAAATAGGAAAACATGCGCTTTTATTGGATCATGTTTTTTTTGGTTGTTTTTATAGTCTATAATTTAGACATTTAAGGTACTTTTGAAAAATTATGGATACTTAAATAAATATTTTTGCATCATTGTTTTTAGTATTTATGCTGCTTATGGCTTTTAATAATAATAATGTTTAACTGAGGGATTTTTTTTTTCAATTAATATGTTTATTTTATAAATATGTTTATGTAAGACAAAGCACTAAAGAGACAAGGATGCTCTTTTCCTCCATCATAAAAGGATGCTCTTCTCCTACACTGTCTATGAATTTATTTTTTGCCATCAATTATTAGACATATTATTGTTGATTTTAAAGGGACAGACAAAACATGAATGTTTGTTGTTTAACAATGGTAGCTAATCCATATATAACACATTCAACAATTTTGAAGTTTTTGGGTTTGTACATTTGTATATAATGGACCTTTAATATAACAGTATTGGTTACACCATTATTTTAAAGGGACATCATATAAAAAAATGTTTAAACAATTGAATATGATGCAGCTTAACTTTAAGATATTTTATGTTAAGATGTACTTAAAGGGACAATGTACCCAAAAAATGTCTTTTGTGATTCACATTGAGCATGAACTTTAAATCAACTTTATAATTTACTCACATTATCAAATTTTATTCTTTCTCTTGGTATCTTTATTTGAAATGCAAGAATGTAAGTTTAAATGCCGGCCCATTTTTGGTGAACAAACTGGGTTGTCCTCGCTGATTGGTGGATAAATTCATCCACCAATAAAAAAGTGCTATCCTGAGTACTGAAACCAAAAAAAAAAGCTTAGCTGACTTCTTTTTCAAATAAAGATAGCAAGAGAACAAAGAAAAAATGATAATAGGAGTAAAATAGAAAGTTGGTCATTTACTTCCAGAAACAACACGTGCACAGTCTTTTTATATTTACAATTTTTGAGTCACCAGCTCCGAATGAGCATGTGCAATAGTTCACAGCATATATGTAGATGCATTTGTGATTGGCTGATGGCTGTCACATGATACCTAAAAGAATTTATTTTTTATTTTTTTTGTTTATGAAAAGCACTATCTGAATCTTGAAAGTTTATTGCTTTTATGACTGTCCCTTTAATGGGTAATGATTTCCAGGCAACAATATACTGCCTCAAATAGTTTATAAAGCGAACGTTAAAAATTGGATAGTAATAGCACATTCACTTAATATAGTATTTGAAACAGTATATTGTTGCCTGCAAAACATTAACCCATTAAAGGGACAGTCATAAAAGAAATAAACCTTCAAGATTCAGATAGGGGTTTTCATTAAAAAAAAAATTAAATCGATAGGGCTTGAACTGGATTCATTCTTCTCTATTTTCTTTAAACTGCATTTGATTCCTTTAAAAAGAAAATATATATATATATATAAATTTTAAAATGGGAAAAGCACAGACTAATTAAAAAAGGTATTGGTTAAAACTAGAATAAAATATACTAACATGAGAAATATCTAGCAACAAGGCTATTCCGAACTTCGACTCCACCAGCAGTGGAATCTCTTGAAGCATCAAGATCTTCATTGTTTTCATTATTACTGAGGACAGTGACATCCACATCTCCATCTTGCAGGGCTATGTTGTGCAAAATGCAGCACACCAAAATGATATCTGATACCTTGCACGGGTCATATTGCAGCACTCCACCGGATCTATCTAGACACCTAAATCTAGTTTTTAATAAACCAAAGGTGCGCTCAATGGCTGACCGAGTGCTCCGATGAGCATCATTATATTTTTTCTGAGCGTCGGTTCTTGGATTTGTGAATGGCGTCATGAGCCAGTGCCGACAAGGATATCCACTGTCTCCTAACAAAGAAAAAGATTGTAAATAAATTAGAAAACATTTACAATAAAATAAAAAAAAGTCAAAAATAAAATGTGAAATAGACTATCAAATAAAGGAATAATATACATAATTACCTAATAGCCATCCATCAGGCATCTCTGCCGACTCAAACATCCGATAAAGTGCCGACTGTTGAAGAATATAATAGTCATGACATGACCCAGGAAAATTTGAGCGGACACTCATTATTTTGAGCTTTGCATCAGAAACCATTTGTACATTTAAGGAATGGTTATGTTTCCAATTTCTAAACTGCTCTTCTTTGTGTTGCGGAGGTCTCAATTGGATGTGTGTACAATCAATAGCCCCTAAGACATTGGGCATACCAGCAACTTTAAAAAAATTAGTTTTCAAACTTTGCCAACCTTCAGCATTATTAGAGAAATGAATAAATAATTTTAAATGCTTCAAAATAGCTTTGAGCACATGTGTCAGATGCCTTGAAAAAGAAGGTTGACTGAGGCCCACAACTATACTACTGACAGATTGGAAAGACCCCAGTGACGTGCAGTAATAGGAGGCAGGGGAGGCAGCGCCTCCCCAGTCCAATCAGGGAAAAAAAAGATTTCCAATAATATTTATTTAAAAAAAAAAAAATAATTTTATTGTATTTATTTTTTGGGCACCCCCCAAGTGTACCCCCCCCACCCCCCATGGCGATTGCTCATTACCCACATAATTTATTTGTGTATTTATTTCTTATTTGTGTACTACAGTACTGCCCTTGCGCTGCCAATTCATTATCCATTGTTGCGCAATTAGGAGGCAGTGAGCCGGTCCGCTGCCCTCCATTAATTGCGCAACATGGATCTACATAACAATAGACTGCTCACTTAGAGCTGTGCCACCTACTGGTGACTCTCTGGGGCCTTATACAAGCTCCAATGGAGGCGGTTCTCAAAACCGCCTCCATGATGAGCTAGATCATCACTCAGCCAATCTGCCCAATCAGCATTCAGCACTGCAGGGAGGCTTGCCTGCTGGGCTGCTGAGTGACAGTCTGGACTCTGGAGTGTGACGTTGCGCCGCCGACACAGTGAGTCAGACTGGCCTGGCGGGAAGACTCAGTAGCTCAGTACTTGGAGGGAGCTGCTGCTGCAGATAGTGTGACTGTGTGTCCGTGCTGCCCTGCCCTCAGTGCCCGCCTGGGCTGAAACTACTGCTCACAGCCTCACACTACTGCTGCAGACCGCGGTTGTGGAGGGGAGAGAGCCGGGAAGAGAGCAGAGAGAGTGAGACTCAGCCGGTGGTGGACTCGGGTGGAGGAGCGGAGGCTAGCCAGTGCCACTTGAGTGGACCTGGACACCCGGTGGAGTGAGTCAGGTCAGGAGTGACAGAGTCTCTCAGTCTTCTGTCTGACGTGACCGACCGGACGGACCTCATCAGCTCAGGACAGGTAAGGCTCCTTCCACTAAACCTTCTCACCTCTGTGCTGGCTGATATAAGGGTAGCAACTCTTACCCTGACATAAATGGAGCAGGTTACCAGCATAAATAAATGCAACAATGAGAGCAGTCAGTTTGATAGTTTGGTGTTATGCAGATATACTAGAATATTTATAGGACAGTTCAAAGCCCATATCAAATTAAAAAAAAGAAAGTGAAAGTATTTAATTATAAGGATTAAGGACTGTATAAAGTACTGTAAATGTGATCAGAATTTCTGGGAAAGTTATTTAAAAAATTCTGGGAAAGTTATTTAAAAAAAATGTGTCTCTCCCTTCCCTCCATTGTGTCTCTCTCCCCCTCCCTCCATTGTGTCTCTCTCCCCCTCCCTCCATTGTGTCTCTCTCCCCCTTCCTCCCCTGTGTCTCTCTCCCCCTCCCTCCCCTGTGTCTCTCTTCCCCTCTCTCCCCTGTGTCTCTCCCCCCCTCCCTCCCCTGTGTCTCTCCCCCCTCCCTCCCCTGTGTCTCTCCCCCCCTCCCTCCCCTGTGTCTCTCCCCCCTCCCTCCCCTGTGTCTCTCCCTCCCCTGTGTCTCTCCCTCCCCTGTGTCTCTCCCTCCCTTGTGTCTCTCCCTCCCCTGTGTCTCTCCCTCCCCTGTGTCTCTCCCTCCCCTGTGTCTCTCCCTCCCCTGTGTCTCCCCCCCCTGTCTCCCCCCCCTGTGTCTCTCCCCCTCCCCTGTTTATCTCCCCCTCCCTCCCCTGTTTATCTCCCCCTCCTTCCCCTGTTTCTTTCCCCCTCCCTCCCCTGTTTCTCTCCCCCTCCCCTGTTTATCTCCCCCTCCCCTGTCTCTCTCTCTCCCACTCCCCTGTCTCTCTCTCTCTCTCCCACTCCCCTGTCCCTCTATCTCTCCAACTCCCCTGCCCCTCTCTCTCCCACTCCCCTGTCCCTCTCTCTCCCCCTCCCCTGTCCCTCTCTCTCCCCCTTCCCTTTCTGTCCCTCTCTCTCCCCTCTCTCTATCTCTCTCTCTCCTCCCTCTCTCTCTCTCTCTCCCCCCTGTCTCTCTCTCTCTCCCCTCTGTCTCTCTCTCTCTCTCCCCTCTCTCTCTCTCTCTCTCTCTCCCCTCTGTCTCTCTCTCTCTCCCCTCTGTCTCTCTCTCTCCTCTCTCTCTCTCTCTCTCTCTCTCCCCTCTGTCTCTCTTTGTCTCTCTCCCCCCCCTCTGTCTCTCTTTCTCTCCCCTCTGTCTCTCTCTCTCTCCCCTCTGTCTCTCTCTCTCTCCCCTCCGTCTCTCTCCCCTCTGTCTCTCTCTCTCTCTACCCTCTGTCTCTCTCTCTCTCCCCTCTGTCTCTCTCTGTCACCTCTGTCTCTCTCTGTCCCCTCTGTCTCTCTCTCTCTCTCCCCTCTGTCTCTCTCTCTCCCCTCTGTCTCTCTCTCTCCCCTCTGTCTCTCTCTCTCTCTCTCTCTCTCTCTCTCTCTCTCTCCCCTCTGTCTCTCTCTCTCTCCCTGTCTCTCTCTCTCTCTCTCTCTCTTAGGGTTTATTTTATAGGTAAGTATTTAGTTTTAAAAAAGGAATAATTTAGTTAATGATAGTAATTTTATTTAGATTTATTTTAATTATATTTAAGTTAGGGGGGTTAGGGTTAGACTTAGGTTTAGGGGTTAATACAATTAGAATAGTGGTTTGGACGTTGGGGACGGCAGATTAAGGGTTAATAAGTGTAGGTAGGTTAAGGAGACATTGGGGGGGCAGATTAGGGGTTTAATAAATATAATGTAGGTGTCGGCGATGTTGGGGGCAGCAGATTAGGGGTTATTAAATATAATGTAGGTGGCGGCGATGTTGGGGCAGCAGATTAGGGGTTAATAAATATAATGTAGGTGGCGGCGATGTCCGGAGCGGCAGATTAGGGTTTAATAAGTATAATGTAGGTGTCTGCACTGTTGGGGGCGGCAGATTAGGGGTTAATAAGTGTAAGATTAGGGGTGTTTAGACTTGGGGTTCATGTTAGGGTGTTAGGTTTAAATATAACTTTAGTTTCCCCATCGGACTCAATGGGGCTGCCTTACGACCAGCTCACCCCTGATTTAAGCAGCGCTGGTATTGGAGTGTGGTATGGAGCTCAATTTTGCTCTACGCTCACTTCTTGCCTGTTAACGCCGGGTTTGTAAAAACCTGTAATACCAGCACTGTAGGTAAGTGAGTGGTGAGAATAAACTGCACGTTATCATAACGCAAAACTCGTAATCTGGCCGTTTGTTATTTTTGTAAGGTTAGGTTTTTGGTTTTCAGTAATCTTAGGGTTGTTTCATTCTCTGAAAGGGTATTTTTTTTTTATATTTTCTGTAATCTTAGTTTTGTTTTTTCAGTAATCTTAGGGTTTTTTATTTTATGTAATGATTGGGTTTTTTGTAATGCAGGTTTTTTTTGTTTGTAATTTTTGAATGCTTTTTAGGTAGTTAGTATATTTTTAATTTTATTTCAGTGTATTTTAATTGGGGTTAAGTTAGGGGGTGTCAGGTTACGGGGCTTTGTTTTTAGTTTAATGCTTTGTGCTGTGGGGGTAAGAGGATTAGGGGTTAATAGGTTAATTGGGTGTTTGCATTGTGGGGGCTGGCAGATTAGGGGCTAATAGGTTAATTGGGTGTTTGCATTGTGGGGGGTTGGCGGATTAGGGGTTAACAAGTTAATTAGGTGTTTGCGATGTCGGGGGATGGCGGTTTAGGGGTTTATATGTTTTATTAGTGATTGCGATGTATGGGGATGGCGGTTTAGGGGTTAATTAATTTTATTAGTGATTGCGATGTATGGGGATGGCAGTTTAGGGGTTAATATGTTTATTTAGTATTTGTGATGTGGGGGATGGTTTTAAATGGTGTTTTAACATTTGGGTTAAAAAAAATTCCGGTTTAGATTTTTACGTGTGACTTCAACATTTTTTTTTTTATGTTTATGTTACGCGTGCAATATGATATACTGGCGTAAGCTACTTTGGAACATAAAAGGGCCATAAAGATCACATTCTGGGGGTTGGGGTCCATATTGCTATGCTGAATGTTAAATATTACATTTCCCAACATCCCTGTCTCTCACTGCTGATATATATATATATATAAAAAATGGCCATTTTCAAGCATCTTGACATGGACTTCAACCCCATTAGACTGCCACATTCAACTCTCTGTCCCTATACTACTAACTCCTTAAGGTGCTACACTGTCCCTGTTACCTACTCACCCACTCTGCACACATTCAGGGAGGGGTTTCTATAAGAAACACCACATTTTGACCCAACAGCCACTTTATCTACAGTGGAGGGTTATAATGGGAGTCACACATATATTGCAGCAATGAGGCTGAGCCAGTCAAGAATGCAGGACAGCTAACCGGCCAATTATCCCTAGTAAACTAACTGGTATTTATAGTTCTCAATCCAGGACATTTTTAACTTAGGGAGGCTTCAAACAGTTTTCTTTCACCCCTATATCAGAGCAACATTAAACTTGTTGAACTGGTCATTTTCATCTGAGACAACAGACAGTAAAAGATGTTTTGTGATCCAGAAGTTTAAATATTATATCTCCCAGCATGCCTTTCTCCAGAACTGCCAACTAATTTGCATAGTCGGTAAAGTCAGACAAAGTTACATTACAGCAAGTGAATAGTAATATGTTACAGTGGTTTTCCATGTATCTGCAATTGCAGTCTAAAAATATTGTCTTGTTTCATGAGAAGACATAGGAACAGCAATGATTTAAGACTAAACAGACTAAGAATGGAAAAAAGGCAATTGTTTCAAACTATAATAGATCTTACTTCTAATTAAGAGGCTTAGGCCTAGATTTGGAGTTCGGCGGTAAAAGGGCTGCTAACGCTCCGCAGGCTTTTTTCTGGCCGCACCATAAATTTAACTCTGGTATCGAGAGTTCAAACAAATGCTGCGTTAGGCTCCAAAAAAGGAGCGTAGAGCATTTTTACCGCAAATGCAACTCTCGATACCAGAGTTGCTTACGGACGCGGCCGGCCTCAAAAACGTGCTCGTGCACGATTCCCCCATAGGAAACAATGGGGCTGTTTGAGCTCAAAAAAAACCTAACACCTGCAAAAAAGCAGCGTTCAGCTCCTAACGCAGCCCCATTGTTTCCTATGGGGAAACACTTCCTACGTCTGCACCTAACACCCTAACATGTACCCCGAGTCTAAACACCCCTAACCTTACACTTATTAACCCCTAATCTGCCGCCCCCCGCTATCGCTGACCCCTGCATATTTTTTTAAACCCCTAATCTGCCGCTCCGTAAACCGCCGCAACCTACGTTATCCCTATGTACCCCTAATCTGCTGCCCTAACATCGCCGACCCCTATATTATATTTATTAACCCCTAATCTGCCCCCCTCAACGTCGCCGACACTTGCCTACACTTATTAACCCCTAATCTGCCGAGCGGACCTGAGCGCTACTATAATAAAGTTATTAACCCCTAATCCGCCTCACTAACCCTATCATAAATAGTATTAACCCCTAATCTGCCCTCCCTAACATCTCCGACACCTAACTTCAATTATTAACCCCTAATCTGCCGACCGGAGCTCACCGCTATTCTAATAAATGTATTAACCCCTAAAGCTAAGTCTAACCCTAACACTAACACCCCCCTAAGTTAAATATAATTTTTATCTAACGAAATAAATTAACTCTTATTAAATAAATGATTCCTATTTAAAGCTAAATACCTGTAAAATACATCCTAATATAGCTACAATATAAATTATAATTATATTATAGCTATTTTAGGATTAATATTTATTTTACAGGTAACTTTGTAATTATTTTAACCAGGTACAATAGCTATTAAATAGTTAAGAACTATTTAATAGTTACCTAGTTAAAATAATAACAAAATTACCTGTAAAATAAGTCCTAACCTAAGATATAATTAAACCTAACACTACCCTATCAATAAATTAATTAAATAAACTACCTACAATTACCTACAATTAACCTAACACTACACTATCAATAAATTAATTAAATACAATTCCTACAAATAAATACAATTAAATAAACTAGCTAAAGTACAAAAAATAAAAAAGATCTAAGTTACAGAAAATAAAAAAATATTTACAAACATAATAAAAATATTACAACAATTTTAAAATAATTACACCTACTCTAAGCCCCCTAATAAAATAACAAAGCCCCCCAAAATAAAAAAATCCCTACCCTATTCTAAATTAAAAAAGTTACAAGCTCTTTTACCTTACCAGCCCTGAACAGTGCCCTTTGCGGGGCATGCCCCAAGAATTTCAGCTCTTTTGCCTGTAAAAGAATAAATACAATACCCCCCCCACCCAACATTACAACCCACCACCCACATACCCCTAATCTAACCCAAACCCCCCTTAAATAAACCTAACACTAAGCCCCTGAAGATCTTCCTACCTTGTCTTCACCATACCAGGTTCACCGATCCGTCCTGAAGAGCTCCTCCGATGTCCTGATCCAAGCCCAAGCAGGGGCTGAAGAGGTCCATGATCCGGTCAAAGTCTTCATCCAAGCGGGGCAGAAGAGGATCTTCCATCCGATTGAAGTCATCATCCAGGCGGCATCTTCGATCTTCTTCCATCCGGAGCGAAGCGGCAGGATCCTGAAGACATCCAGCGCGGAACATCCATCCGGACCGACGACTGAACGACGAATGACTGTTCCTTTAAGGGACGTCATCCAAGATGGCGTCCCTCGAATTCCGATTGGCTGATAGGATTCTATCAGCCAATCGGAATTAAGGTAGGAATTTTCTGATTGGCTGATGGAATCAGCCAATCAGAATCTAGTTCAATCCGATTGGCCGATCCAATCAGCCAATCAGATTGAGCTCGCATTCTATTGGCTGATCAGAAACAGCCAATAGAATGCGAGCTCAATCTGATTGGCTGATTGGATCAGCCAATCGGATTGAACTTGATTCTGATTGGCTGATTCCATCAGCCAATCAGAAAATTCCTACCTTAATTCCGATTGGCTGATAGAATCCTATCAGCCAATCGGAATTCGAGGGACGCCATCTTGGATGACGTCCCTTAAAGGAACAGTCATTCGTCGTTCAGTCGTCGGTCCGGATGGATGTTCCGCGCTGGATGTCTTCAGGATCCTGCCGCTTCGCTCCGGATGGAAGAAGATCGAAGATGCCGCCTGGATGATGACTTCAATCGGATGGAAGATCCTCTTCTGCCCCGCTTGGATGAAGACTTTGACCGGATCATGGACCTCTTCAGCCCCCGCTTGGGCTTGGATCAGGACATCGGAGGAGCTCTTCAGGACGGATCGGTGAACCTGGTATGGTGAAGACAAGGTAGGAAGATCTTCAGGGGCTTAGTGTTAGGTTTATTTAAGGGGGGTTTGGGTTAGATTAGGGGTATGTGGGTGGTGGGTTGTAATGTTGGGGGGGGGGTATTGTATTTATTCTTTTACAGGCAAAAGAGCTGAAATTCTTGGGGCATGCCCCGCAAAGGGCCCTGTTCAGGGCTGGTAAGGTAAAAGAGCTTGTAACTTTTTTAATTTAGAATAGGGTAGGGAATTTTTTATTTTGGGGGGCTTTGTTATTTTATTAGGGGGCTTAGAGTAGGTGTAATTATTTTAAAATTGTTGTAATATTTTTATTATGTTTGTAAATATTTTTTTATTTTCTGTAACTTAGATCTTTTTTATTTTTTGTACTTTAGCTAGTTTATTTAATTGTATTTATTTGTAGGAATTGTGTTTAATTAATTTATTGATAGTGTAGTGTTAGGTTAATTGTAGGTAATTGTAGGTAGTTTATTTAATTATTTTATTGATAGGGTAGTGTTAGGTTTAATTATATCTTAGGTTAGGACTTATTTTACAGGTAATTTTGTTATTATTTTAACTAGGTAACTATTAAATAGTTCTTAACTATTTAATAGCTATTGTACCTGGTTAAAATAATTACAAAGTTACCTGTAAAATAAATATTAATCCTAAAATAGCTATAATATAATTATAATTTATATTGTAGCTATATTAGGATGTATTTTACAGGTAAGTATTTAGCTTTAAATAGGAATCATTTATTTAATAAGAGTTAATTTATTTCGTTAGATAAAAATTATATTTAACTTAGGGGGGTGTTAGTGTTAGGGTTAGACTTAGCTTTAGGGGTTAATACATTTATTAGAATAGCGGTGAGCTCCGGTCGGCAGATTAGGGGTTAATAATTGAAGTTAGGTGTCGGCGATGTTAGGGAGGGCAGATTAGGGGTTAATACTATTTATGATAGGGTTAGTGAGGCGGATTAGGGGTTAATAACTTTATTATAGTAGCGCTCAGGTCCGCTCGGCAGATTAGGGGTTAATAAGTGTAGGCAGGTGTCGGCGACGTTGAGGGGGGCAGATTAGGGGTTAATAAATATAATATAGGGGTCGGCGATGTTAGGGGTAGCAGATTAGGGGTACATAGGGATAACGTAGGTGGCGGCAATTTGCGGTCGGAAGATTAGGGGTTAATTATTTTAAGTAGCTTGCGGCGACGTTGTGGGGGGCAAGTTAGGGGTTAAGAAATATAATATAGGGGTCGGCGGGGTTAGGGGCAGCAGATTAGGGGTACATAAGTATAACGTAGGTGGCGGTCGGCAGATTAGGGGTTAAAAATTTTAATCGAGTGGCGGCGATGTGGGGGGAGCTCGGTTTAGGGGTACATAGGTAGTTTATGGGTGTTAGTGTACTTTAGGGTACAGTAGTTAAGAGCTTTAGAAACCGGCGTTAGCCAGAAAGCTCTTAACTCCTGCTATTTTCAGGCGGCTGGAATTTTGGCGTTAGAGCTCTAACGCTCACTTCAGAAACGACTCTAAATACCGGCGTTAGAAAGATCCCATTGAAAAGATAGGCTACGCAAATGGCGTAGGGGGATCTGCGGTATGGAAAAGTCGCGGCTGAAAAGTGAGCGTTAGACCCTTTAATCACTGACTCCAAATACCAGCGGGCGGCCAAAACCAGCGTTAGGAGCCTCTAACGCTGGTTTTGACGGCTACCGCCGAACTCCAAATCTAGGCCTATATCTTTATAAAATAGATTTTATTTCTGGTAGTGCATTATTTTGCTTGGGGGGGGGGGGTGATCATAAAGTTGCTGAGATAGAAAGGTTTACATTTGAAATAAAAAGCCACATAAACAAAACCATCTGTACAGATGTGTAATTAGGCCATGTGAGAACAGACCTGCCATGTTTGTTTAGGGAAATGCCCTTTTATACCATTTCTATAAGAGATTATTATCTTGTTACTTCTTTAACATACCATATTCATCACAGTCACATTTATTTAGCCTTGTACTAATGAGTTTGTATACAGGGCATGTACCTTTATCCAAGGGCCCCATCACCAGAATAGCTGTCTGTCGCCCCTCATCTAATAATAGATCTTCTAGTTAAGGGGCTTTTCAAGTGTTTTGCCTTTTCTGTTGATGTGCTGCCCTAGGCACTGGTAATATATTGAGACTTTCCATGTATTGTTTTTTTTCTGTAGTTATACAGCTCTAGGCACTAGTAATTTGTTCAGACGTTGTAGGTTATTGGTGTTTAAGGCACTGGTAATATTTTTGTGGAACTTCAGCCAATGTGTTGTGTGCCAGATGAAGAAATAACAGAGACCAGACCAAATATCCAAACAATGGCTAACCCTTCACAGGCTGATCTCTAATTCACTGCTAGCAGAACTTCCCTTACAGACAAAGGGAAAGTGAAGCTCTTGCTAAGTGTAACAGCTAATATAATCGGAACATTCCTAGATAGGAGAAATAGATCTGATAAGTCATTATTAATCACACCACCCAGCTCCTCCAATAGCAGGTGCAATGGGAAGGGGAGCAAACAATCACAATAACGCTAGTGTCATTATTGGCACCTCACTTGTAATCCTGCTCTTATTTGCACATTTCTTTCATGTTGGTTGAGTTGTTAGGCAAAATACAGACAAAGAAGAGTTTTATTTCTCTTAGAAAAACTAAGGCCTAGATTTGGAGTTTTGTCGGTAACGACCCGAAAAACTAACGCCGGCTTTTTTCTGGCCGCACCATAAAAATAACTCTGGTATCGAGAGTCCACATAAAGGCTGCGTTAGGCTCCAAAAAAGGAGCGTAGAGCATTTTTAACGCAGCTTCAACTCTCGATACCAGAGTTGCTTACGGACGCGGCCAGCCTCAAAAACGTGCTCGTGCACGATTCTCCCATAGGAAACAATGGGGCTGTTTGAGCTGAAAAAAAACCAAACACCTGCAAAAAAGCCACGTTCAGCTCCTAACGCAGCCCCATTGTTTGCTATGCGGTAACCCTTCCTACGTCTGCACCTAACACTCTAACATGTACCCCGAGTCTAAACATCCCTAACCTTACACTTATTAACCCCTAATCTGCCGCCCCCGCTATCGCTGACCCCTGCATATTATTATTAACCCCTAATCTGCCGCTCTGTAAACCGCCGCTACTTACATTATCCCTATGTACCCCTAATCTGGTTCCCTAACATCGCCGACCCCTATATTATATTTATTAACCCCTAATCTGCCCCCCACAACGTCGCCTCCACCTACCTACAATAATTAACCCCTAATCTGCCGACCGCAAAGCGCCGCCACCTACATTATCCTTATGTACACCTAATCTGCTGCCCCTAACACCGCCGACCCCTATATTATGTTTATTAACCCCTAATCTGCCCCCCACAATGTTGCCTCCACCTGCCTACACTTCTTAACCCCTAATCTGCCGACCGGACCTGAGCGCTACTATAATAAAGTTATTAACCCCTAATCCGCCTCACTAACCCTATCATAAATAGTATTAACCCCTAATCTGCCCTCCCTAACATCGCCGACACCTAACTTCAATTATTAACCCCTAATCTGCCGACCGAATCTCGCCGCTATTCTAATAAATGTATTAACCCCTAAAGCTAAGTCTAACCCTAATACTAACACCCCACTAAGTTAAATATAATTTAAATCTAACGAAATTAATTATCTCTTATTAAATAAATTATTCCTATTTAAAGCTAAATACTTACCTGTAAAATAAATCCTAATATAGCTACAATATAAATTATAATTATATTGTAGCTATTTTAGGATTTATATTTATTTTACAGGTAACTTTGTATTTATTTTAACCAGGTACAATAGCTATTAAATAGTTAAGAACTATTTAATAGCTAAAATAGTTAAAATAATTACAAATTTACCTGTAAAAGAAATCCTAACCTAAGTTACAAATAAACCTAACACTAGACTATCAATAAATTAATTAAATAAACTACCTACAATTACCTACAATTAACCTAACACTACACTATCAATAAATTAATTAAATACAATTGCTACAAAGAAATACAATTAAATAAACTAGCTAAAATACAAAAAATAAAAAAGAACTAAGTTACAAAAAATAAAAAAATATTTACAAACATTAGAAATATATTACAACAATTTTAAACTAATTACACCTACTCTAAGCCCCCTAATAAAATAACAAAGCCCCCCAAAATAAAAAAAATGCCCTACCCTATTCTAAATTACTAAAGTTCAAAGCTCTTTTACCTTACCAGCCCTGAACAGGAATCAGCCAATCAGATTCAAGTTCAATCCGACTGGCTGATACGATCAGCCAATCAGATTGAGCTCGCATTCTATTGGCTGTTCCGATCAGCCAATAGAATGCGAGCTCAATCTGATTGGCTGATCGGATCAGCCAATCGGATTGAACTTGATTCTGATTGGCTGATTCCATCAGCCAATCAGAATATTCCTACCTTAATTCTGATTGGCTGATAGAATCCTATCAGCCAATCGGAATTCGAGGGACGCCATCTTGGATGACGTCATTTAAAGGAACCGTCATTCATCGTTCAGTCGTCGGCCAGGATGGATGTTCCGCGGTGGAGGTCTTCAGGATGCTGCCGCTTCGCTCCGGATGGATGCCGCTTGGATGAAGACTTCAATCGGATGGAAGACCTCTTCTGGCCCGCTTGGATGAAGACTTCAGCTGGATCATGGACCTCTTCAGCCCCCCGCTTGGGCTTGGATCAGGACATCGGAGGAGCTCTTCTGGACCGATCGGTGAACCTGGTATGGTGAAGACAAGGTAGGATGATCTTCAGGGGCTTAGTGTTAGGTTTATTTAAGGGGGGTTTGGGTTAGATTAGGGGTATGTGGGTGGTGGGTTGTAATGTTGGGGGGGTATTGTATGTTTTTTTTACAGGCAAAAGAGCTGAATTTTTTGGGGCATGCCCCGCAAAGAGCCCTGTTCAGGGCTGGTAAGGTAAAAGAGCTTTGAACTTTAGTAATTTAGAATAGGGTAGGGCATTTTTTTATTTTGGGGGGCTTTGTTATTTTATTAGGGGGCTTAGAGTAGGTGTAATTAGTTTAAAATTGTTGTAATATTTTTCTTATGTTTGTAAATATTTTTTTATTTTTTGTAACTTAGTTCTTTTTTATTTTTTGTACTTTAGCTAGTTTATTTAATTGTATTTCTTTGTAGCAATTGTATTTAATTAATTTATTGATAGTGTAGTGTTAGGTTAATTGTAGGTAATTGTAGGTAGTTTATTTAATTAATTTATTGATAGTGTAGTGTTAGGTTTATTTGTAACTTAGGTTAGGATTTCTTTTACAGGTAATTTTGTAATTATTTTAAATATTTTAGCTATTAAATAGTTCTTAACTATTTAATAGCTATTGTACCTGGTTAAAATAAATACAAAGTTACCTGTAAAATAAATATAAATCCTAAAATAGCTATAATATAATTATAATTTATATTGTAGCTATATTAGGATTTATTTTACAGGTAAGTATTTAGCTTTAAATAGGAATAATTTATTTAATAAGAGATAATTAATTTCGTTAGATTTAAATTATATTTAACTTAGGGGGGTGTTAGTATTAGGGTTAGACTTAGCTTTAGGGGTTAATACATTTATTAGAATAGCGGCGAGATTCGGTCGGCAGATTAGGGGTTAAAGGGACAGTCAACACCAGAATTTTTGTTGTTTAAAAAGAAAGATAATACCTTTATTACCCATTCCCCAGTTTTGCATAACCATCACAGTTATAATAATACATGTTTTACCTCTGTAATTATCTTGTATCTAAACTTCTGTTTACTGCCCACTTATTTCAGTTCTTTTGACAGACATGCAGTTTAGCCAATCAGTGCTCAGTCCTAGGTCACTTTACGTGCCTGAGCTCAATGTTATCTATATGAAACATGTGAACTAATGCCCTCTAGTGGTCAAAATGTATTCAGATTAGAGGCAGTCTTCAAGTTCTAAGAAATTGGCATATGAACCTCCTAGTTTTAGCTTTCAACTAAGAATACCAAGAGAGGTGATAAAAGTAAATTGGGAAGTTGTTTAAAATTGCATGCCCTATTTAAAACATGAAAGTTTTTTTTGGACTTGACTGTCCCTTTAATAATTGAAGTTAGGTGTCGGCGATGTTAGGGAGGGCAGATTAGGGGTTAATACTATTTATGATAGGGTTAGTGAGGCGGATTAGGGGTTAATAACTTTATTATAGTAGCGCTCAGGTCCGGTCGGCAGATTAGGGGTTAAGAAGTGTAGGCAGGTGGAGGCGACGTTGTGGGGGGCAGATTAGGGGTTAATAAATATAATATAGGGGTCGGCGGTGTTAGGGGCAGCAGATTAGGGGTAAATAAGGATAACGTAGGTGGCGGCGCTTTGCGGTCGGCAGATTAGGGGTTAATAAGTGTAGGCAGGTGGAGGCGACGTTGAGGGGGGCAGATTAGGGGTTAATAAATATAATACAGGGGTCGGCGGTGTTAGGGGCAGCAGATTAGGGGTACATAAGGATAACATAGGTGGCGGTCGGCAGATTAGGGGTTAAAATTTTTTTTTCGAGTGTCGGCGATGTGGGGGGACCTCGGTTTAGGGGTATATAGGTAGTTTATGGGTGTTAGTGTACTTTAGAGCACAGTTGTTAAGAGCTTTATAAACCGGCGTTAGCCCAGAAAGCTCTTAACTACTGACTTTTTTCCTGCGGCTGGAGTTTTGTCGTTAGATGTCTAACGCTCACTTCAGAAACGACTCTAAATACCGGAGTTAGAAAAATCCCATTGAAAAAATAGGATATGCAATTGACGTTAGGAGATCTGCGGTATGGAAAAGTCGCGGCTGGAAAGTGAGAGTTAGACCCTATTTTGAGTGACTCCAAATACCGGCGGTAGCCTAAAACCAGCGTTAGGAGCCTCTAACGCTGGTTTTCACGGCTAACGCCAAACTCTAAATCTAGGCCTAAGTCTTGTTTGTTACATTTCATGTGAGTTACCTGCAGACAAGTCTATGTGACATTACAAATATTATTTAAAGATAAATGAGGTTTCTACCAGTATAAATTAGACTTGTGCGCGGCAGAAAAATTAGTTTTGGATGTTTTAGAATTTAGTTTTAGGATCGATTCAAATTCGGATACATTCAAATGCATTTGTTTCTGATTCATTCGGATTATTCCTATGTACCCCTAATCTGCTGCCCCTAATACCGCCGACACCTACATAATATTTATTAACCCCTAATCTGCCGCCCCCGCTATCGCTGACACCTGCATATATTTTTTAACCCCTAATCTGCCGCTCCGTACACCGCCGCAACCTACATTATACCTATGTACCCCTAATCTGCTGCCCCTAACACAGCCGACCCCTATATTATATTTATTAACCCCTAATCTGCCGCCCCCAACGTCGCCTCCACCTACCTACAATTATTAACCCCTAATCTGCCGACCGGACCACACCGCTACTATAATAAATGTATTAACCCCTAAAGCTAAGCTCTAATGCAAGCTCAATCTGATTGGCTAATCGGATCAGCCAATCGGATTGAACTTGAATTTCATCAGCCAATCAGAATTTTCCTACCTTAATTCCGATTGGCTGATAGAATCCTATCAGCCAATCGGAATTTGAGGGACGCCATCTTGGATGACGTCCCTTAAAGGAACCGTCATTTGTCGGGAAGTCGTCGGTGAAGATGGATGTTCCGCGTCGGCGGGATGAACTACATGGATCCGGAAGAAAGAAGATTGAAGATGCCGCTTGATAGAAGACTTCAGTCGGATCATGGACCTCTTCAGCTCCCGCTTTGATGAAGACTTTAGCCGGATCATGGACATCTTCAGCCCCCCGCTTGGGCTTGGATCAAGACATTGGAGTCTCTTCTGGATCGATCGGTGAACCCGGCGTGGTGAAGACAAGGTAGGGAGATCTTCAGGGGCTTAGTGTTAGGTTTATTTAAGGGGGGTTTGGGTTGGATTAGGGGTATGTGGGTGGTGGGTTGTAATGTTGGGGGGGGGTATTGTATGGTTTTTTTTTACAGGCAAAAGAGCTGAATTCTTTGGGGCATGCCCCGCAAAGGGCCCTTTTCAGGGCTGGTAAGGTAAAAGAGCTTTTCTATTTTAATTTTAGAATAGGGTAGGGCATTTTTTTTATTTTGGGGTTCTTTGTTATTTTATTAGGGGGCTTAGAGTAGGTGTAATTAGTTTAACATTGTTGTAATATTTTTCTAATGTTTGTAAATATTTTTTTATTTTTTGTAACTTAGTTCTTTTTTATTTTTTGTACTTTAGTTAGTTTATTTCATTGTATTTATTTGTAGGTATTGCATTTAATTAATTTATTGATAGTGTAGTGTTAGGTTTCATTGTAGATAATTGTAGGTAGTTTATTTAAATTATTTATTGATAGTGTAGTGTTAGGTTTAATTGTAACTTAGGTTAGGATTTATTTTACAGGTAATTTTGTAATTATTTTAACTAGGTAGCAATTAAATAGTTATTAACTATTTAATAGCTATTGTACCTGGTTAAAATAAATACAAAGTTGCCTGTAAAATAAATATTAATCCTAAAATAGCTACAATATAATTATAATTTATATTGTAGCTATATTAGGATTTATTTTACAGGTAAGTATTTAGCTTTAAATAGGAATAATTTATTTAATAAGAGTTAATTTATTTCGTTCACTGTTACTCTAACACTGCGCTAACTGACCACTGATGCAGAGCCTAATAGCACCTATTGTGTATCTGGCTGTACTCTACACACTTGACTGATTTACACAATTAAAATACAAAGCAAGGTTCACAATAAAAATTTGTCTAAGTGAGCTGAACGTTAAGCACTCTTTGTTGCCTAGATGTACTCTCAGTGCTGTTCCTTAAATCAATATCAGTATTGTCTATTAATCTCTACACATACATTTCCGGCAAAAAACTATATTGTTTGAAACAGAGAGTAACACCTATTAGTGTCAATAATACCTATAGATAACACTGACAAATGACAATCACAAACACACTATTGTAAATCAATTACAAGTGATACACGATAATCTAAAAACTGACACAAAGTACTATAGCATTGAAAAATGCTACCTATCTCACCTCGATGTCCCCAGGAGTATGGTAAAATCTATTCTGTGTTCTGGTGCCTGAATATGACTCCTCCTGACTCTGTTGCTGAGAGCGGTGCTGCTTTACTGATCGTTGAACGCTGAAGAGCGCCCAAACAACTGGTAGCTGTGAACACAAGAAAAGAACAGAGCGCAACCGCGACTCAAGGTAAAAGTTTTATTACTTATTTGAGCGCTAAAAACAAATTGCACTTACAAGAAGTTAGCAATATTTGAGCCTTTAGGTATAATAATCCACTGGACCACTCTCCTCCAAGTTAACCTTCCACGCCGGAATCGGATATGGCGTCTCCGGGAAGTCCGCAGGCTTAGAAATCAATACCTCAATAGTAAACGGTAAAAAAGTACTTGTAAAAGCAATCGGCATTAATGTCTTTCAACAGTGTCCCTTTGTGTAGTCTACGCGTTTCGTCCTCATTTATCGGGACTTTCTCAAGACTCAGGGTTTAATGTCCTTGTTCGCGGGGATCCTCTTTTTAAAACTCCAACTGCGTTCCTATTGGTTAGACTATGGACCAATCGCGAGCGCCAATCTGACACACCTACTTTCAATCCATATCTCTCAAAAGCGGTGAGTCAGACTGGACTCGCCGGTCTCCAGTCTAATTTTCATTCTCATTCCGAACAACCGTATATCAAATATACATATAACTATTAGATCTTGTGAAAAAAAGGGTATGAAAAAGTTATAAAAAAGTTATATAAAAAACACAAACCAACATTTAAACTCAAACTAGTCATAATATTCTACTAACACCTAACGATCATAAGGCTTCTACCTAAGATGCACATAGCTAACAGTTCTTAAAGAGATATTTTCATTATCTTAAAGGGATATTATCATTTTCATAAAAGGATATTAACCTTGCCTTCTCCTATCTACTACCTTCTAAACCTGATAATGATGATGTACCAACACCAATCTTAAAATATAAGCGATATGTGTTTGCCCTTAACTATTTAAAGGAATTTTAATTGGTATAAAAAATATTAAAAAACATTGATTTGCACTTTAAAAATATAATAGTAAATATCATTTTTATTAAAAAATTAGTTCATACTGATTATTTTAATCTAAAAAATTAAAACATTACTACTTCCATGTATTTTTTCTACACTTAATTTATTTCGTTAGATTTAAATTATATTTAACTTAGGGGGGTGTTAGTGTTAGGGTTAGACTTAGCTTTAGGGGTTAATACATTTATTAGAGTAGCGGTGCGGTCCGGTCGGCAGATTAGGGGTTAATAATTGTAGGTAGGTGGAGGCTACGTTGGGGGCGGCAGATTAGGGGTTAATAAATATAATATAGGGGTCAGCGGTGTTAGGTGCAGCAGATTAGGGGTACATAGGGATAACGTAGGTTGTGGCGGTGTACGGAGCGGCAGATTTGGGGTTAATAATAATATGCAGGGGTCAGCGATAGCGGGGTCAGCAGATTAGGGGTTAATAAATATAATATAGGGGTCTGCGGTGTTAGGGGCAGCATATTAGGGGTACATAGGGATAACGTAGGTTGCGGCGGTGTACGGAGCGGCAGATTAGGGGTTAATAATAATATGCAGGGGTCAGTGATAGCGGGGGCGGCAGATTAGGGGTTAATAAGTGTAAGGTTAGGGGTGTTTAGACTCGGGGTACATGTTAGGGTGTAAGGTGCAGACTTAGGAAGTGTTTCCCCATAGGAAACAATGGGGCTGCGTTAGGAGCTGAACGCTGCTTTTTTTTTTTCAGCTCAAACAGCCCCATTGTTTCCTATGGGGGAATCGTGCACGAGCACGTTTTTGAAGCTGGCCGCGTCCGTAAGCACCGCTGGTATCGAGAGTTGCAGTGGCGGTAAATATGCTCTACGCTCCCTTTTTTGGAGCCTAACGCAGCCCTTCTGTGAACTCTAAATACCAGCGGTATTTAAAAGGTGCGGGGAAAAAAAAGCATGCGTAGCTAACGCACCCCTTTGGCCGCAGAACTCTAAATCTAGCCGTTAGGGTTTATTTTATAGGTAAGTATTTAGTTTTAAAAAGGAATAATTTAGTTAATGATAGTAATTTTATTTAGATTTATTTGAATTATATTTAAGTTAGGGGGGTTAGGGTTAGACTTAGGTTTAGGGGTTAATACATTTAGAATAGTGGTTTGGACGTTGGGGACGGCAGATTAAGGGTTAATAAGTGTAGGTAGGTTAAGGAGACATTGGGGCGGCAGATTAGGGGTTTAATAAATATAATGTAGGTGTTGGCGATGTTGGGGGCAGCAGATTAGGGGTTATTAAATATAATGTAGGTGGCGGCGATGTTGAGGGCAGCAGATTAGGGGTTAATAAATATAATGTAGGTGGCGGCGATGTCCGGAGCGGCAGATTAGGGGTTAATAAGTATAATGTAGGTGTCTGCAATGTTGGGGCGGCAGATTAGGGGTTAATAAGTGTAAGATTAGGGGTGTTTAGACTTGGGGTTCATGTTAGGATGTTAGGTGTAAATATAACTTTAGTTTCCCCATCGGAATCAATGGGGCTGCCTTACGACCAGCTCACCCCTGATTTAAGCAGCGCTGGTATTGGAGTGTGGTATGGAGCTCAATTTTGCTCTACGCTCACTTCTTGCCTCTTAACGCCGGGTTTGTAAAAACCTGTAATACCAGCACTGTAGGTAAGTGAGTGCTGAGAATAAACTGCACGTTAGCACCGCGCAGCTCATAACGCAAAACTCGTAATCTGGCCGTTTGTTATTTTTGTAAGGTTAGGTTTTTGGTTTTCAGTAATCTTAGGGTTGTTTTATTCTCTGCAAGGGAATTTTTTTTATATTTTCTGTAATCTTAGTTTTGTTTTTTCAGTAATCTTTGGGTTTTTTATTTTATGTAATGTTTGGGTTTTTTGTAATGCAGGGTTTTTTTGTTTGTAATTTTTGAATGCTTTTTAGGTAGTTAGTATATTTTTAATTTTATTTCAGTGTATTTTAATTGGGGTTAAGTTAGGGGGTGTCAGGTTACGGGGCTTTGTTTTTAGTTTAATGCTTTGTGCTGTGGGGGTAAGAGGATTAGGGGTTAATAGGTTAATTGGGTGTTTGCATTGTGGGGGCTGGCAGATTAGGGGCTAATAGGTTAATTGGGTGTTTGCATTGTGGGGGGTTGGCGGATTAGGGGTTAACAAGTTAATTAGGTGTTTGCGATGTCGGGGGATGGCGGTTTAGGGGTTTATATGTTTTATTAGTGATTGCGATGTATGGGGATGGCGGTTTAGTGGTTAATAAATTTTATTAGTGATTGCGATGTATGGGGATGGCAGTTTAGGGGTTAATATGTTTATTTAGTATTTGTGATGTGGGGGATGGTTTTAAATGGTGTTTTAACATTTGGGTTAAAAAAAATTCCGGTTTAGATTTTTACGTGTGACTTCAACATTTTTTTTTTTATGTTTATGTTACGCGTGCAATATGATATACTGGCGTAAGCTACTGTGGAACATAAAAGGGCCATAAAGATCACATTCTGGGGGTTGGGGTCCATATTGCTATGCTGAATGTTAAATATTACATTTCCCAACATCCCTGTCTCTCACTGCTGATATATATATATAAAACAATTGCCATTTTCAAGCATCTTGACATGGACTTCAACCCCCATTAGACTGCCACATTCAACTCACTGTCCCTATACTACTAACTCCAGGTGCTACACTGTCCCTGTTACCTACTCACCCACTCTGCACACATTCTGGGAGGGGTTTCTATAAGAAACACCACATTTTGACCCAACAGCCACTTTATCTACAGTGGAGGGTTATAATGGGAGTCACACATATATTGCAGCAATGAGGCTGAGCCAGTCAAGAATGCAGGACAGCTAACCGGCCAATTATCCCTAGTAAACTAACTGGTATTTATAGTTCTCAATCCAGGACATTTTTAACTTAGGGAGGCTTCAAACAATTTTCTTTCACCCCTATATCAGAGCAACATTAAACTTGTTGAACTGGTCATTTTCATCTGAGACAACAGACAGTAAAAGATGTTTTGTGATCCAGAAGTTTAAATATTATATCTCCCAGCATGCCTTTCTCCAGAACTGCCAACTAATTTGCATAGTCGGTAAAGTCAGACAAAGTTACATTACAGCAAGTGAATAGTAATATGTTACAGTGGTTTTCCATGTATCTGCAATTGCAGTCTAAAAATATTGTCTTGTTTCATGAGAAGACATAGGAACAGCAATGATTTAAGACTAAACAGACTAAGAATGGAAAAAAGGCAATTGTTTCAAACAATAATAGTTCTTACTTCTAATTAAGAGGCTTAATCTTTATAAAATAGATTTTATTTCTGGTAGTGCATTATTTTGCTTGGGGGGGGGATGATCATAAAGTTGCTGAGATAGAAAGGTTTACATTTGAAATAAAAAGCCACATAAACAAAACCATCTGTACAGATGTGTAATTAGGCCATGTGAGAACAGACCTGCCATGTTTGTTTAGGGAAATGCCCTTTTATACCATTTCTATAAGAGATTATTATCTTGTTACTTCTTTAACATACCATATTCATCACAGTCACATTTATTTAGCCTTGTACTAATGAGTTTGTATACAGGGCATGTACCTTTATCCAAGGGCCCCATCACCAGAATAGCTGTCTGTCGCCCCTCATCTAATAATAGATCTTCTAGTTAAGGGGCTTTTCAAGTGTTTTGCCTTTTCTGTTGATGTGCTGCCCTAGGCACTGGTAATATATTGAGACTTTCCATGTATTGTTTTTTTTCTGTAGTTATACAGCTCTAGGCACTAGTAATTTGTTCAGACGTTGTAGGTTATTGGTGTTTAAGGCACTGGTAATATTTTTGTGGAACTTCAGCAAATGTGTTGTGTGCCAGATGAAGAAATAACAGAGACCAGACCAAATATCCAAACAATGGCTGACCCTTCACAGGCTGATCTCTAATTCACTGCTAGCAGAACTTCCCTTACAGACAAAGGGAAAGTGAAGCTCTTGCTAAGTGTAACAGCTAATATAATCGGAACATTCCTAGATAGGAGAAATAGATCTGATAAGTCATTATTAATCACACCACCCAGCTCCTCCAATAGCAGGTGCAATGGGAAGGGGAGCCAACAATCACAATAACGCTAGTGTCATTATTGGCACCTCACTTGTAATCCTGCTCTTATTTGCACATTTCTTTCATGTTGGTTGAGTTGTTAGGCAAAATACAGACAAAGAAGAGTTTTATTTCTCTTAGAAAAACTAAGTCTTGTTTGTTACATTTCATGTGAGTTACCTGCAGACAAGACTATGTGACATTACAAATATTATTTAAAGATAAATGAGGTTTCTACCAGTATAAATTAGACTTGTGCGCGGCAGAAAAATTAGTTTTGGATGTTTTAGAATTTCGTTTTAGGATCGATTCAAATTTGGATACATTCAAATGCATTTGTTTCTGATTCATTCGGATTAAAATAAATTTGGATGTATTTGGTTCGGATTCGATTTGTAAATTCAGAAGTTCGGTATGTGTTAGTTCGGATGTTCTGTGTTTTAGATTAGTATTATGTACTGTAATATTAGGTGTAACTCATAGCAGAGTGATATAACCTAATATACTGTAAACTACTAGTGTAATCGTGGTTAGTCCATGGCCATCCGAATGTAACAAATAAATCCAAACTAATTTGAATTTATTATTTATTTGAATTTTTATTTATTTGAATTGTATTATTTATTTATTTATTGGGATCCTTCTAACGCCGGTATTTAGAGTCGTGGCTGAAGTGAGCGTTAGAAATCTAACGACAAAACTCCAGCCGCAGAAAAAAAACAGGAGTTAAGAGCTTTATGGGCTAACGCCGGTTTATAAAGCTCTTAACTACTGTGCTCTAAAGTACACTAACACCCATAAACTACCTATGTACCCCTAAACCGAGGCCCCCCCCACATCGCCGCCACTCTATTAAATTTTTTTAACCCATAATCTGCCGACCGCACACCGCCGCCACCTACGTTATTCCTATGTACCCCTAATCTGCTGCCCCTAATACCGCCGACACCTACATAATATTTATTAACCCCTAATCTGCCGCCCCCGCTATCGCTGACACCTGCATATTTTTTTTAAACCCTAATCTGCCGCTCCGTACACCGCCGCAACCTACATTATACCTATGTACCCCTAATCTGCTGCCCCTAACACAGCCGACCCCTATATTATATTTATTAACCCCTAATCTGCCGCCCCCAACGTCGCCTCCACCTACCTACAATTATTAACCCCTAATCTGCCGACCGGACCACACCGCTACTATAATAAATGTATTAACCCCTAAAGCTAAGCTCTAATGCGAGCTCAATCTGATTGGCTGATCGGATCAGCCAATCGGATTGAACTTGAATCATCAGCCAATCAGAATTATCCTACCTTAATTCCGATTGGCTGATAGAATCCTATCAGCCAATCGGAATTTGAGGGACGCCATCTTGGATGACGTCCCTTAAAGGAACCGTCATTTGTCGGGAAGTCGTCGGTGAAGATGTATGTTCCGCGTCGGCGGGATGAACTACATGGATCCGGAAGAAAGAAGATTGAAGATGCCGCTTGATAGAAGACTTCAGTCGGATCATGGACCTCTTCAGCTCCCGCTTGGATGAAGACTTTAGCCGGATCATGGACATCTTCAGCCCCCCGCTTGGGCTTGGATCAAGACATCGGAGGCTCTTCTGGATCGATCGGTGAACCCGGCGTGGTGAAGACAAGGTAGGGAGATCTTCAGGGGCTTAGTGTTAGGTTTATTTAAGGGGGGTTTGGGTTAGATTAGGGGTATGTGGGTGGTGGGTTGTAATTTTGGGGGGGGGGTATTGTATGTTTTTTTTTTACAGGCAAAAGAGCTGAATTCTTTTGGGCATGCCCCGCAAAGGGCCCTTTTCAGGGCTGGTAAGGTAAAAGAGCTTTTCTATTTTAATTTTATTTATTATTTTTTTTTTTTAAATAATTTTTATTTGAGGTTTTTTTTTTAAAGAAAAAAAAAAGGCATACAAAAATCTTGAAACAGTAATACAGAATAGCATTGGGTTACAATAGTAATATGCAATTTAAACATACATGTATGAAATGCCTAGTACTCAACCTTCCTCCAAATTCACACACGAGACCACTCTTGGGCCTCAAGCAAAAATATACCAAGTTTAGGAGGTTATTGCTATCTGGAGAGACCACTCACAGGCCTCAATGACAAACCTCTTTTTATATTTAAGATAGGTTACAATATTTAAGATAACACCTTGAACAAATAAACTTGAAACATCTTTCTCATTACTTAATAGGCCACTTTTGGACCTAACCTATATATTTACTCAAGGTAGGAGAGAAGAAGTATTTAAGTATAGGTACCCTTTGTTTGCGAGAGTCAGTGTATAAGAAAGATAAGTCCCCAAAAGGAAAATAATGGCCACTCTTGGACCATTCACATTAGTATGTGTTAGTAGAGGGACATAGCAGGGGTCACTTGTAGACAGTAGGATAAGTAAGTGGGTACGTTGTATCTAATAGGATATATTATATAGATAGTTATGGTGGTAGTTATGATAATAAGGTAGATAAGTTATGGCATAGGAAAGAGAAGCCATATAGTTAACCCTCCTAAATTAGGAGGTGTATTATTATAGGGGGGGGGGAGGTGGTAAATTATATATGGTGTGAAAAACATACAGCTTGGGAAGCTTTTTATATCATACTTCAAAGTAAGCATTCATTAACAAAACCAGGTACCACAACAGAGAGATCAACTAAGAACATGGATTGTCAATATGAACGCGAAAGGAACCAAGTGTACATCGTACCATTGCAAGAGCCGACATACCAGGGCTTAAAAAAAAAAAAATCTTAGGGAATATGTTTAATGGAAGTTACATAGATCAATTCTGGCATCCTGGGGAGGGAAACCATATATAAAGCAGGACCAGCCTGCAATAACAGACATGCTAAATGCGCAGATGGTAGATTGCACACAGTAATATATGGGTATTAATGAAGAGCAAAACTATGACACAATGTAGCTGTAAGGTGACTATAATGGAGGCTCATATGTAGCATAGTATATAAACTTAGTGCCAACTTTAAGCAGACATTGTGGAGTAGTACATTTATAACCCTGTGGGGAAGAATCCCATAAGTTAAGCACATATACAGTGTAAAAGAAAAGTGCTCTTAAATCTTTTAAGCATAAAACAGTTCTAAATAATCATACCAGCTAACGTCTCCAGGGGGTAAATCTGCAAAATACATAACAAGGGACATTTGGCCGGCATAAAAAAACACAATTGAGTTTTAGCGCTAGAGTTCAAAGGCGCGCTTGCTTAGACCTAGGGGTCACTTATGTGAATGGTAGTAATCTATTTACGGATAGTAGTTATAGGCTAATCTCACATAAACATAGAGTGTAGTGGTTTAGCTACTTCTATGCAAGCAATAGCATTGTCATGAGATCTTCACTGATGTTAAGTGAAACAGAAGGGTAGCTATTTTCAAATTGGGAAGCACATATTTCCTATTTAATTAGTAGAAACCTGGTGATTGGGCATGGGCCCTATGCCCATCACACATGATCCCACATAGGAAGAGGCTATATAAAGATATATGAGGGGAGGGAAAAGAGTTTGAAGGAACCCTGCGCAAGTGCAAATGTACCAAAGGATAACAAGGAGAGCAAATAATAATACACTGCAGCCTAAATATTGTTGTCATTATATGCCCCCCTAGTGTAGCAGAGTGAGTGAGCAGTGCAGAGGTAATATTCCTGGTCTTCACAATCAGTAAATAAATGGCTTAGAAACATGACTCAGAAATAATTCAGTAAACATTTCCCACCTGAGTATCAACTTGTACTTATTTATGACTTTATACACAAATCTCTAAGTATATCAAGCAGACTATTAATGTCATGTGTTGGATCACTGCAAGTAGTTAAGAAGAGTCTCTGTTATGAATAGACCTCACATATTAATCTATTTATAAACATACAGTATGTTTGCAGTATTGAGCTAATTGATGAGATCATATGCGACTAAGTAAGTTATTATATCAACTAAACTATGAATAATAGCGATACCCATTAGACTTTAGCAGCCAACACCTGGTTGTTATATCTATACATACGGTACAACTTTTCAGAACAACTATAACAACAGAGCTGCGTAGCTTAAAAGTCCAGGAAAGTACAGTCCTAAGGAGACTTTAACCAATGCCTTGTCTAGAGACATTTCGGGGTGAGGGGTTATAATATTGGATCTCCCCAGGCAGGGCTCTAGGAATATCAGCAAGCAGTTCTGATTCCGTATATAATGCTTGCTTGCTGGCTTCACTGCTCTGTGGTTCTCCTAAGGTCTCCTCAGTTGTGCGCCCTACATATGCAGCCACTGCAGGCGATCCTGTGCTGAGCTGAATCCTAATAGGGCCTGAAACGCTGGGAAGCCTTGAAGCCGGTGCGCTCCCCACTAGACTTGTCTCAATGCAATTATGTAGTGTACGGTCTCCCTTTAGTGTTCTACTCTTCTCACTCTTGCTAAGGCCGGCTGGAGATTTCAGTTGATGAGAGACCGGAGGACCCAGAAAGCAGGTAGCGTGATCTGTCATCGTAATAGCATACACACTCCGGTGATCCTCACAGGCAGTGTCGTGGGGCCAAAGTGGGCTGGAATCACTATCAGATGAGGCTGTGACCCGAAAATGGGTATCTTGTGCAGGAGCAATAGCCTCCTTGACTGCTTCAGCAGCCATGTCCAAAACAAGAGCTTGATAGAGCTGTTTCTCTAGGTCAGCAAAATGGCGGAACAGGGTATTGCGGATCTCAGCCTCCTATGCGTCACCTGTATCCAAAGCCCCCGTAGCAATAGGCTTCCTGTCCATGTTTCCGAGTCTATAGTAGCTATGGAGCTCTTCTGTAGTTGGCAATATATAGCTCCTCCAGAAGAGAACAGTTGCTGGGTCTAGTTGCGATAGAGCGGTGCAGTCGCCATTTTATTTAGGCATCAATTAGAAGATACGGTCACAAAATGTGCCCTCATGCTTCTCAGTATGTCAAAATGTTATTCCTGGCTTGATCATTTAAAGGTCGATAAGAAAGTTCCCTTGGTGGTTGAAAATAGCTTCTTTTTTCCCTCCTTGTTGAAAAAAAAAATCAGTATTATGTCTCTTAGTCTCAGGAGCTCAACATAACACGTCTTGCTGCAGCGGTAGCTGGCTCCGCCCCCCTTCTATTTTAATTTTAGAATAGGGTAGGGCATTTTTTTTATTTTGGGGGTCTTTGTTATTTTATTAGGGGGCTTAGAGTAGGTGTAATTAGTTTAAAATTGTTGTAATATTTTTCTAATGTTTGTAAATATTTTTTTATTTTTTGTAACTTAGTTCTTTTTTATTTTTTGTACTTTAGTTAGTTTATTTCATTGTATTTATTTGTAGGTATTGTATTTAATTAATTTATTGATAGTGTAGTGTTAGGTTTAATTGTAGATAATTGTAGGTAGTTTATTTAATTTATTTATTGATAGTGTAGTGTTAGGTTTAATTGTAACTTAGGTTAGGATTTATTTTACAGGTAATTTTGTAATTATTTTAACTAGGTAGCTATTAAATAGTTATTAACTATTTAATAGCTATTGTACCTGGTTAAAATAAATACAAAGTTGCCTGTAAAATAAATATTAATCCTAAAATAGCTACAATATAATTATAATTTATATTGTAGCTATATTAGGATTTATTTTACAGGTAAGTATTTAGCTTTAAATAGGAATAATTTATTTAATAAGAGTTAATTTATTTAGTTAGATTTAAATTATATTTAACTTAGGGGGGTGTTAGTGTTAGGGTTAGACTTAGCTTTAGGGGTTAATACATTTATTAGAGTAGCGGTGCGGTCCGGTCGGCAGGTCCGGGGTTAATAATTGTAGGTAGGTGGAGGCGACGTTGGGGGCGGCAGATTAGGGGTTAATAAATATAATATAGGGGTCGGCGGTGTTAGGGGCAGCAGATTAGGGGTACATAGGGATAACGTAGGTTGCGGCAGTGTACGGAGCGGCAGATTAGGGGTTAATAATAATATGCAGGGGTCAGCGATAGTGGGGGCAGCAGATTAGGGGTTAATAAATATAATATAGGGTCTGCGGTGTTAAGGGCAGCAGATTAGGGGTATATAGGGATAACGTAGGTTGCGGCGGTGTACGGAGCGGCAGATTAGGGGTTAATAATAATATGCAGGGGTCAGCGATAGCGGGGGCGGCAGATTAGGGGATAATAAGTGTAAGGTTAGGGGTTTTTAGACTCGGGGTACATGTTAGGGTGTTAGGTGCAGACTTAGTAAGTGTTTCCACATAGGAAACAATGGGGCTGCGTTAGGAGCTGAACGCTGCTTTTTTGCAGGTGTTAGTTTTTTTTTCAGCTCAAACAGCCCCATTGTTTCCTATGGGGGAATCGTGCACGAGCACGTTTTTGAAGCTGGCCGCGTCCGTAAGCACCGCTGGTATCGAGAGTTGCAGTGGCGGTAAATATGCTCTACGCTCCCTTTTTTGGAGCCTAACGCAGCCCTTCTGTGAACTCTAAATACAAGCGGTATTTAAAAGGTGCGGGGGAAAAAAAGCATGCGTAGCTAACGCACCCCTTTGGCCGCAGAACTCTAAATCTAGCCGTTAGGTTTTATTTTATAGGTAAGTATTTAGTTTTAATAAGGAATAATTTAGTTAATGATAGTAATTTTATTTAGATTTATTTGAATTATATTTAAGTTAGGGGGGTTAGGGTTAGACTTAGGTTTAGGGGTTAATACATTTAGAATAGTGGTTTGGACGTTGGGGACGGCAGATTAAGGGTTAATAAGTGTAGGTAGGTTAAGGAGACATTGGGGCGGCAGATTAGGGGGTTAATAAATATAATGTAGGTGCCGGCGATGTTGGGGGCAGCAGATTAGGGGTTATTAAATATAATGTAGGTGGCGGCGATGTTGGGGGCAGCAGATTCGGGGTTAATAAATATAATGTAGGTGGCAGCGATGTCCGGAGCAGCAGATTAGGGGTTAATAAGTATAATGTAGGTGTCTGCAATGTTGGGGGCGGCATATTAGGGGTTAATAAGTGTAAGATTAGGGGTGTTTAGACTTGGGGTTCATGTTAGGGTGTTAGGTGTAAATATAACTTTAGTTTCCCCATCGGAATCAATGGGGCTGCCTTACGTCCAGCTCACCCCTGATTTAAGCAGCGCTGGTATTGGAGTTTGGTATGGAGCTCAATTTTGCTCTACGCTCACTTCTTGCCTGTTAACGCCGGGTTTGTAAAAACCTGTAATACCAGCACTGTAGGTAAGTGAGCAGTGAGAATAAACTGCACGTTAGCACCGCACAGCTCATAACGCAAAACTCGTAATCTGGCCGTTTGTTATTTTTGTAAGGTTAGGTTTTTGGTTTTCAGTAATCTTAGGGTTGTTTTATTCTCTGCAAGGGTATTTTTTTTATATTTTCTGTAATCTTAGTTTTGTTTTTTCAGTAATCTTAGGGTTTTTTATTTTATGTAATGTTTGGGTTTTTTGTAATGCAGGTTTTTTTTGTTTGTAATTTTTGAATGCTTTTTAGGTAGTTAGTATATTTTTAATTTTATTTCAGTGTATTTTAATTGGGGTTAAGTTAGGGGGTGTCAGGTTACGGGGCTTTGTTTTTAGTTTAATGCTTTGTGCTGTGGGGGTAAGAGGATTAGGGGTTAATAGGTTAATTGGGTGTTTGCATTGTGGGGGCTGGCAGATTAGGGGCTAATAGGTTAATTGGGTGTTTTCATTGTGGGGGGTTGGCGGATTAGGGGTAAACAAGTTAATTAGGTGTTTGCGATGTCGAGGGATTGCGGTTTAGGGGTTTATATGTTTTTTTAGTGATTGCGATGTATGGGGATGGCGGTTTAGGGGTTAATAAATTTTATTAGTGATTGCGATGTATGGGGATGGCGGTTTAGGGGTTAATATGTTTATTTAGTATTTGTGATGTGGGGGATGGTTTTAAATGGGTTAAAAAAAATTCCGGTTTAGATTTTTACGTGTGACTTCAACATTTTTTTTTTTATGTTTATGTTACGCGTGCAATATGATATACTGGCGTAAGCTACTGTGGAACATAAAAGGGCCATAAAGATCACATTCTGGGGGTTGGGGTCCATATTGCTATGCTGAATGTTAAATATTACATTTCCCAACATCCCTGTCTCTCACTGCTGATATATATATATAAAAAAAATGGCCATTTTCAAGCATCTTGACATGGACTTCAACCCCATTAGACTGCCACATTCAACTCTCTGTCCCTATACTACTAACTCCTTAAGGTGCTACACTGTCCCTGTTACCTACTCACCCACTCTGCACACGTTCAGGGAGGGGTTTCTCTAAGAAACACCACATTTTGACCCAACAGCCACTTTATCTACAGTGGAGGGTTATAATGGGAGTCACACATATATTGCAGCAATGAGGCTGAGCCAGTCAAGAATGCAGGACAGCTAACCGGCCAATTATCCCTAGTAAACTAACTGGTATTTATAGTTCTCAATCCAGGACATTTTTAACTTAGGGAGGCTTCAAACAGTTTTCTTTCACCCCTATATCAGAGCAACATTAAACTTGTTAAACTGGTCATTTTCATCTGAGACAACAGACAGTAAAAGATGTTTTGTGATCCAGAAGTTTAAATATTATATCTCCCAGCATGCCTTTCTCCAGAACTGCCAACTAATTTGCATAGTCGGTAAAGTCAGACAAAGTTACATTACAGCAAGTGAATAGTAATATGTTACAGTGGTTTTCCATGTATCTGCAATTGCAGTGTAAAAATATTGTCTTGTTTCATGAGAAGACATAGGAACAGCAATGATTTAAGACTAAACAGGCAATTGTTTCAAACAATAATAGATCTTACTTCTAATTAAGAGGCTTAATCTTTATAAAATAGATTTTATTTCTGGTAGTGCATTATTTTGATTGGGGGTGGGGGGTGATCATAAAGTTGCTGAGATAGAAAGGTTTACATTTGAAATAAAAAGCCACATAAACAAAACCATCTGTACAGATGTGTAATTAGGCCATGTGAGAACAGACCTGCCATGTTTGTTTAGGGAAATGCCCTTTTATACCATTTCTATAAGAGATTATTATCTTGTTACTTCTTTAACATACCATATTCATCACAGTCACATTTATTTAGCCTTGTACTAATGAGTTTGTATACAGGGCATGTACCTTTATCCAAGGGCCCCATCACCAGAATAGCTGTCTGTCGCCCCTCATCTAATAATAGATCTTCTAGTTAAGGGGCTTTTCAAGTGTTTTGCCTTTTCTGTTGATGTGCTGCCCTAGGCACTGGTAATATATTGAGACTTTCCATGTATTGTTTTTTTTCTGTAGTTATACAGCTCTAGGCACTAGTAATTTGTTCAGACGTTGTAGGTTATTGGTGTTTAAGGCACTGGTAATATTTTTGTGGAACTTCAGCCAATGTGTTGTGTGCCAGATGAAGAAATAACAGAGACCAGACCAAATATCCAAACAATGGCTAACCCTTCACAGGCTGATCTCTAATTCACTGCTAGCAGAACTTCCCTTACAGACAAAGGGAAAGTGAAGCTCTTGCTAAGTGTAACAGCTAATATAATCGGAACATTCCTAGATAGGAGAAATAGATCTGATAAGTCATTATTAATCACACCACCCAGCTCCTCCAATAGCAGGTGCAATGGGAAGGGGAGAAAACAATCACAATAACGCTAGTGTCATTACTGGCACCTCACTTGTAATCCTGCTCTTATTTGCACATTTCTATCATGTTGGTTGAGTTGTTAGGCAAAATACAGACAAAGAAGAGTTTTATTTCTCTTAGAAAAACTAAGTCTTGTTTGTTACATTTCATGTGAGTTACCTGCAGACAAGACTATGTGACATTACAAATATTATTTAAAGATAAATGAGGTTTCTACCAGTATAAATTAGACTTGTGCGCGGCAGAAAAAGTTTTGGATGTTTTAGAATTTCGTTTTAGGATTGATTCAAATTTGGATACATTCAAATGCATTTGTTTCTGATTCATTCGGATTAAAATAAATTTGGATGTATTTGGTTCGGATTCGATTTGTAAATTCGGAAGTTCGGTATGTGTTAGTTTGGATGTGCTGTGTATTAGATTAGTATTATGTACTGTAATATTAGGTGTAACTCATAGCAGAGTGATATAACCTAATATACTGTAAACTACTAGTGTAATCGTGGTTAGTCCATGGCCATCCGAATGTAACAAATAAATCCAAACTAATTTGAATTTTTTATTTATTTGAATTTTATTATTTATTTATTTATTTATTGGGATCTTTCTAACGCCGGTATTTAGAGTCGTGGCTGAAGTGAGCGTTAGAAATCTAACGACAAAACTCCAGCCGCAGAAGAAAAACAGGAGTTAAGAGCTTTATGGGCTAACGCCGGTTTATAAGGCTCTTAACTACTGTGCTCTAAAGTACACTAACACCCATAAACTACCTATGTACCCCTAAACCGAGGCCCCCCCACATCGCCGCCACTCTATTAAATTTTTTTAACCCCTAATCTGCCGACCGCACACCGCCTCCACCTACGTTATCCCTATGTACCCTAATCTGCTTCCCCTAATAACGTCGACACCTACATAGAATTTATTAACCCCTAATCTGCCGCCCCCGCTATCGCTGACACCTGCATATTTTTTTAACCCCTAATCTGCCGCTTCGTACACCGCCGCAACCTACATTATACCTATGTACCCCTAATCTGCTGCCCCTAACACAGCCGACCCCTATATTATATTTATTAACCCCTAATCTGCCGCCCCCAACGTCGCCTCCACCTACCTACAATTATTAACCCCTAATCTGCCGACCTGACCACACCGCTACTATAATAAATGTATTAACCCATAAAGCTAAGCTCTAATGCGAGCTCAATCTGATTGGCTGATCGGATCAGCCAATCGGATTGAACTTGAATCTGATTGGCTGATTTCATCAGCCAATCAGAATTTTACTACCTTAATTCCGATTGGCTGATAGAATCCTATCAGCCAATTGGAATTCGAGGGACGCCATCTTGGATGACGTCCCTTAAAGGAACCGTCATTTGTCGGGAAGTCGTCGGTGAAGATGGATGTTCCGCGTCGGTGGGATGAACTACATGGATCCGGAAGAAAGAAGATTGAAGATGCCGCTTGATAGAAGACTTCAGTCGGATCATGGACCTCTTCAGCTCCCGCTTGGATGAAGACTTTAGCCGGATCATGGACATCTTCAGCCCCCCGCTTGGGCTTGGATCAAGACATCGGAGGCTCTTCCGGATCGATCGGTGAACCCGGAGTGGTGAAGACAAGGTAGGGAGATCTTCAGGGACTTAGTGTTAGGTTTATTTAAGGGGGGTTTGGGTTAGATTAGGGGTATGTGGGTGGTGGGTTGTAATGTTGGGGGGGGGGTATTGTATGTTTTTTTTTTTACAGGCAAAAGAGCTGAATTCTTTGGGGCATGCCCCGCAAAGGGCCCTTTTCAGGGCTGGTAAGGTAAAAGAGCTTTTCTATTTTAATTTTAGAATAGGGTAGGGCATTTTTTTTATTTTGGGGGTCTTTGTTATTTTATTAGGGGGCTTAGAGTAGGTGTAATTAGTTTAAAATTGTTGTAATATTTTTCTAATGTTTGTAAATATTTTTTTTTTTGTAACTTAGTTCTTTTTTATTTTTTGTACTTTAGTTAGTTTATTTCATTGTATTTATTTGTAGGTATTGTATTTAATTAATTTATTGATAGTGTAGTGTTAGGTTTAATTGTAGATAATTGTAGGTAGTTTATTTAATTTATTTATTGATAGTGTAGTGTTAGGTTTAATTGTAACTTAGGTTAGGATTTATTTTACAGGTAATTTTGTAATTATTTTAACTAGGTAGCTATTAAATAGTTATTAACTATTTAATAGCTATTGTACCTGGTTAAAATAAATACAAAGTTGCCTGTAAAATAAATATTAATCCTAAAATAGCTACAATATAATTATAATTTATATTGTAGCTATATTAGGATTTATTTTACAGGTAAGTATTTAGCTTTAAATAGGAATAATTTATTTAATAAGAGTTAATTTATTTAGTTAGATTTAAATTATATTTAACTTAGGGGGGTGTTAGTGTTAGGGTTAGACTTAGCTTTAGGGGTTAATACATTTATTAGAGTAGCGGTGCGGTCCGGTCGGCAGATTAGGGGTTAATAATTGTAGGTAGGTGGAGGTGACGTTGGGGGCGGCAGATTAGGGGTTAATAAATATAATATAGGGGTCAGCGGTGTTAGGGGCAGCAGATTAGGGGTACATAGGGATAACGTAGGTTGCGGCGGTGTACAGAGCGGCAGATTAGGGGTTAATAATAATATGCAGGGGTCAGCGATAGCGGAGGCAGCAGATTAGGGGTAAATAAATATAATATAGGAGTCTGTGGTGTTAGGGGCAGCAGATTAGGGGTACTTAGGGATAACGTAGGTTGCGGCGGTGTACGGAGTGGCAGATTAGGGGTTAATAATAATATGCAGGGGTCAGCGATAGCGGGGGCGGCAGATTAGGGGTTAATAAGTGTAAGGTTAGGGGTGTTTAGACTCGGGGTACATGTTAGGGTGTTAGGTGCAGACTTAGGAAGTGTTTCCCCATAGGAAACAATGGGGCTGCGTTAGGAGCTGAACGCTGCTTTTTTGCAGGTGTTAGGTTTTAGACTTAGGTTTAGGGGTTAATACATTTAGAATAGTGGTTTGGACGTTGGGGATGGCAGATTAAGGGTTAATAAGTGTAGGTAGGTTAAGGAGACATTGGGGCGGCAGGTTAGGGGGTTAATAAATATAATGTAGGTGTCGGCGATGTTGGGGGCAGCAGATTAGGGGTTATTAAATATAATGTAGGTGGCAGCGATGTTAGGGGCAGCAGATTAGGGGTTAATAAATATAATGTAGGTGGCGGCGATGTCCGGAGCGGCAGATTAGGGGTTAATAAGTATAATGTAGGTGTCTGCAATGTTGGGGGCGGCATATTAGGGGTTAATAAGTGTAAGGTTAGGGGTGTTTAGACTCGGGGTACATGTTAGGGTGTTAGGTGCAGACTTAGGAAGTGTTTCCCCATAGGAAACAGTGGGGCTGCGTTAGGAGCTGAATGCTGCTTTTTTGCAGGTGTTAGGTTTTAGACTTAGGTTTAGGGGTTAATACATTTAGAATAGTGGTTTGGACGTTGGGGATAGCAGATTAAGGGTTAATAAGTGTAGGTAGGTTAAGGAGACATTGGGGCGGCAGATTAGGGGGTTAATAAATATAATGTAGGTGTCGGCGATGTTGGGGGCAGCAGATTAGAGGTTATTAAATATAATGTAGGTGGCGGCGATGTTGGAGGCAGCAGATTAGGGGTTAATAAATATAATGTAGGTGGCGACGATGTCCGGAGCGGCAGATTAGGGGTTAATAAGTATAATGTAGGTGTCTGCAATGTTGGGGGTGGCAGATTAGGGGTTAATAAGTGTAAGATTAGGGGTGTTTAGACTTGGGGTTCATGTTAGGGTGTTAGGTGTAAATATAACTTTAGTTTCCCCATCGGAATCAATGGGGCTGCCTTACGACCAGCTCACCCCTGATTTAAGCAGCGCTGGTATTGGAGTGTGGTATGGAGCTCAATTTTGCTCTACGCTCACCTCTTGCCTGTTAACGCCGGGTTTGTAAAAACCTGTAATACCAGCACTGTAGGTAAGTGAGCGGTGAGAATAAACTGCACGTTAGCACCGCACAGCTCATAACGCAAAACTCGTAATCTGGCCGTTTGTTATTTTTGTAAGGTTAGGTTTTTGGTTTTCAGTAATCTTAGGGTTGTTTTATTCTCTGCAAGGGTATTTTTTTTATATTTTCTGTAATCTTAGTTTTGTTTTTTCAGTAATCTTAGGGTTTTTTATTTTATGTAATGTTTGGGTTTTTTGTAATGCAGGTTTTTTTTGTTTGTAATTTTTGAATGCTTTTTAGGTAGTTAGTATATTTTTAATTTTATTTCAGTGTATTTTAATTGGGGTTAAGTTAGGGGGTGTCAGGTTACGGGGCTTTGTTTTTAGTTTAATGCTTTGTGCTGTGGGGGTAAGAGGATTAGGGGTTAATAGGTTAATTGGGTGTTTGCATTGTGGGGGCTGGCAGATTAGGGGCTAATAGGTTAATTGGGTGTTTGCATTGTGGGGGGTTGGCGGATTAGGGGTTAACAAGTTAATTAGGTGTTTGCGATGTCGGGGGATGGCGGTTTAGGGGTTTATATGTTTTATTAGTGATTGCGATGTATGGGGATGGCGGTTTAGGGGTTAATAAATTTTATTAGTGATTGCGATGTATGGGGATGGCGGTTTAGGGGTTAATATGTTTATTTAGTATTTGTGATGTGGGGGATTGTTTTAAATGGTGTTTTAACATTTGGGTTAAAAAAAATTCCTGTTTAGATTTTCACGTGTGACTTCAACATTTTTTTTTTTATGTTTATGTTACGCGTGCAATATGATATACTGGCGTAAGCTACTGTGGAACATAAAAGGGCCATAAAGATCACATTCTGGGGGTTGGGGTCCATATTGCTATGCTGAATGTTAAATATTACATTTCCCAACATCCCTGTCTCTCACTGCTGATATATATATATATAAAAAAATGGCCATTTTCAAGCATCTTGACATGGACTTCAACCCCATTAGACTGCCACATTCAACTCTCTGTCCCTATACTACTAACTCCTTAAGGTGCTACACTGTCCCTGTTACCTACTCACCCACTCTGCACACATTCAGGGAGGGGTTTCTCTAAGAAACACCACATTTTGACCCAACAGCCACTTTATCTACAGTGGAGGGTTATAATGGGAGTCACACATATATTGCAGCAATGAGGCTGAGCCAGTCAAGAATGCAGGACAGCTAACCGGCCAATTATCCCTAGTAAACTAACTGGTATTTATAGTTCTCAATCCAGGACATTTTTAACTTAGGGAGGCTTCAAACAGTTTTCTTTCACCCCTATATCAGAGCAACATTAAACTTGTTAAACTGGTCATTTTCATCTGAGAAAACAGACAGTAAAAGATGTTTTGTGATCCAGAAGTTTAAATATTATATCTCCCAGCATGCCTTTCTCCAGAACTGCCAACTAATTTGCATAGTCAGTAAAGTCAGACAAAGTTACATTACAGCAAGTGAATAGTAATATGTTACAGATGTTTTCCATGTAACTGCAATTGCAGTGTAAAAATATTGTCTTGTTTCATGAGAAGACATAGGAACAGCAATGATTTAAGACTAAACAGACTAAGAATGGAAAAAAGGCAATTGTTTCAAACAATAATAGATCTTACTTCTAATTAAGGGGCTTAATCTTTATAAAATAGATTTTATTTCTGGTAGTGCATTATTTTGCTTGGGGGGGGATGATCATAAAGTTTCTGAGATAGAAAGGTTTACATTTGAAATAAAAGCCACATAAACAAAACCATCTGTACAGATGTGTAATTAGGCCATGTGAGAACAGACCTGCCATGTTTGTTTAGGGAAATGCCCTTTTATACCATTTCTATAAGAGATTATTATCTTGTTACTTCTTTAACATACCATATTCATCACAGTCACATTTATTTAGCCTTGTACTAATGAGTTTGTATACAGGGCATGTACCTTTATCCAAGGGCCCCATCACCAGAATAGCTGTCTGTCGCCCCTCATCTAATAATAGATCTTCTAGTTAAGGGGCTTTTCAAGTGTTTTGCCTTTTCTGTTGATGTGCTGCCCTAGGCACTGGTAATATATTGAGACTTTCCATGTATTGTTTTTTTTTCTGTAGTTATACAGCTCTAGGCACTAGTAATTTGTTCAGACGTTGTAGGTTATTGGTGTTTAAGGCACTGGTAATATTTTTGTGGAACTTCAGCCAATGTGTTGTGTGCCAGATGAAGAAATAACAGAGACCAGACCAAATATCCAAACAATGGCTAACCCCTCACAGGCTGATCTCTAATTCACTGCTAGCAGAACTTCCCTTACAGACAAAGGGAAAGTGAAGCTCTTGCTAAGTGTAACAGCTAATATAATCGGAACATTCCTAGATAGGAGAAATAGATCTGATAAGTCATTATTAATCACACCACCCAGCTCCTCCAATAGCAGGTGCAATGGGAAGGGGAGCAAACAATCACAATAACGCTAGTGTCATTACTGGCACCTCACTTGTAATCCTGCTCTTATTTGCACATTTCTATCATGTTGGTTGAGTTGTTAGGCAAAATACAGACAAAGAAGAGTTTTATTTCTCTTAGAAAAACTAAGGCCTAGATTTAGAGTTCGGCGGTAAAAGGGCTGTTAACGCTCCGCGGGCTTTTTTCTGGCCGCACCATAAATTTAACTCTGGTATTGAGAGTTAAAACAAATGCTGCGTTAGGCTCCAAAAAAGGAGCGTAGGGCATTTTTACCGCAAATGCAACTCTCGATACCAGAGTTGCTTACGGACGCGGCCGGCATCAAAAACGTGCTCGTGCACGATTCTCCCATAGGAAACAATGGGACTGTTTGAGCTGAAAAAAAACCTAACACCTGCAAAAAAGCAGCGTTCAGCTCCTAACGCAGCCCCATTGTTTCCTATGGGGAAACACTTCCTACGTCTGCACCTAACACTCTAACATGTACCCCGAGTCTAAACACCCCTAACCTTACACTTATTAACCCCTATTCTGCCGCCCCCGCTATCGCTGACCCCTGCATTACACTTTTAACCCCTAATCTTCCGCTCCGTAAACCGCCGCAACCTACGTTATCCCTATGTACCCCTAATCTGCTGCCCTAACATCGCCGACCCCTATGTTATATTTATTAACCCCTAATCTGCCCCCCACAACGTCGCCGACACCTACCTACACTTATTAACCCCTAATCTTTCGAGCGGACCTGAGCGCTACAATAATAAAGTTATTAACCCCTAATCCGCCTCACTAACCCTATCATAAATGGTATTAACCCCTAATCTGCCCTCCCTAACATCGCCGACACCTACCTTCAATTATTAACCCCTAATCTTCCGATCGGAGTTCACCGCTATTCTAATAAATGTATTAATCCCTAAAGCTAAGTCTAACCCTAACACTAACACCCCCCTAACTTAAATATAATTTACATATAACGAAATAAATTAACTCTTATTAAATAAATTAATCCTATTTAAAGCTAAATACTTACCTGTAAAATAAACCCTAATATAGCTACAATATAAATTATAATTATATTTTAGCTATTTTAGGATTAATATTTATTTTACAGGCAACTTGGTATTTATTTTAACTAGGTACAATAGCTATTAAATAGTTAAGAACTATTTAATAGCTACCTAGTTAAAATAATTACAAAATTACCTGTAAAATAAATCCTAACCTAAGATATAATTAAACCTAACACTACCCTATCAATAAAATAATTAAATAAACTACCTACAATTACCTACAATTAACCTAACACTACACTATCAATAAATTAAATAAACACAATTGCTATAAATAAATACAATTAAATAAACTAGCTAAAGTACAAAAAATAAAAAAGAACTAAGTTACAGAAAATAAAAAAATATTTACAAACATAAGAAATATATTACAACAATTTTAAACTAATTACACCTACTCTAAGCCCCCTAATAAAATAACAAAGCCCCCCAAAATCAAAAATTCCCTACCCTATTCTAAATTAGAAAAGTTACAAGCTCTTTTACCTTACCAGCCCTGAACAGGGCCCTTTGCGGGGCATGCCCCAAGAAGTTCAGCTCTTTTGCCTGTAAAAGAAAACATACAATACCCCCCCCCCAACATTACAACCCACCACCCACATACCCCTAATCTAACCCAAACCCCCCTTAAATAAACCTAACACTAAGCCCCTGAAGATCTTCCTACCTTGTCTTCACCATACCAGGTTCACCGATCCGTCCTGGCTCCGATATCTTCATCCAACCCAAGCGGGGGCTAGACATCCACTGAAGAAGTCCAGAAGAGGGTCCAAAGTCTTCCTCCTATCCGGCAAGAAGAGGACATCCGGACCGGCAAACATCTTCTCCAAGCGGCATCTTCGATCTTCTTCCATCCGGTGCGGAGCGGGTCCATCTTGAAGCAGGCGACGCGGATCCATCCTCTTCTTCCGATGTCTCCCGACGAATGACGGTTCCTTTAAGGGACGTCATCCAAGATGGCGTCCCTCGAATTCCGATTGGCTGATAGGATTCTATCAGCCAATCGGAATTAAGGTAGGAATTTTCTGATTGGCTGATGGAATCAGCCAATCAGAATCAAGTTCAATCCGATTGGCTGATCCAATCAGCCAATCAGATTGAGCTCGCATTCTATTGGCTGATCGGAACAGCCAATAGAATGCGAGCTCAATCTGATTGGCTGATTGGATCAGCCAATCGGATTGAACTTGATTCTGATTGGCTGATTCCATCAGCCAATCAGAAAATTCCTACCTTAATTCCGATTGGCTGATAGAATCCTATCAGCCAATCGGAATTCGAGGGACGCCATCTTGGATGACGTCCCTTAAAGGAACCGTCATTCGTCGGGAGACATCGGAAGAAGAGGATGGATCCGCGTCGCCTGCTTCAAGATGGACCCGCTCCGCACCGGATGGAAGAAGATCGAAGATGCCGCTTGGAGAAGATGTTTGCCGGTCCGGATGTCCTCTTCTTGCCGGATAGGAGGAAGACTTTGGACCCTCTTCTGGACTTCTTCAGTGGATGTCTAGCCCCCGCTTGGGTTGGATGAAGATATCGGAGCCAGGACGGATCGGTGAACCTGGTATGGTGAAGACAAGGTAGGAAGATCTTCAGGGGCTTAGTGTTAGGTTTATTTAAGGGGGGTTTGGGTTAGATTAGGGGTATGTGGGTGGTGGGTTGTAATGTTGGGGGGGGGGGTATTGTATGTTTTCTTTTACAGGCAAAAGAGCTGAACTTCTTGGGGCATGCCCCGCAAAGGGCACTGTTCAGGGCTGGTAAGGTAAAAGAGCTTGTAACTTTTCTAATTTAGAATAGGGTAGGGAATTTTTTATTTTGGGGGGCTTTGTTATTTTATTAGGGGGCTTAGAGTAGGTGTAATTAGTTTAAAATTGTTGTAATATATTTCTTATGTTTGTAAATATTTTTTTATTTTCTGTAACTTAGTTCTTTTTTATTTTTTGTACTTTAGCTAGTTTATTTAATTGTATTTATTTGTAGCAATTGTGTTTATTTAATTTATTGATAGTGTAGTGTTAGGTTAATTGTAGGTAATTGTAGGTAGTTTATTTAATTATTTTATTGATAGGGTAGTGTTAGGTTTAATTATATCTTAGGTTAGGATTTATTTTACAGGTAATTTTGTAATTATTTTAACTAGGTAACTATTAAATAGTTCTTAACTATTTAATAGCTATTGTACCTAGTTAAAATAAATACCAAGTTGCCTGTAAAATAAATATTAATCCTAAAATAGCTAAAATATAATTATAATTTATATTGTAGCTATATTAGGGTTTATTTTACAGGTAAGTATTTAGCTTTAAATAGGATTAATTTATTTAATAAGAGTTAATTTATTTCGTTATATGTAAATTATATTTAAGTTAGGGGGGTGTTAGTGTTAGGGTTAGACTTAGCTTTAGGGGTTAATACATTTATTAGAATAGCGGTGAGCTCCGGTCAGCAGATTAGGGGTTAATAATTGAAGGTAGGTGTCGGCGATGTTAGGGAGGGCAGATTAGGGGTTAATACTATTTATGATAGGGTTAGTGAGGCGGGTTAGGGGTTAATAACTTTATTATAGTAGCGGTGCGGTCCGCTCGGCAGATTAGGGGTTAATAAGTGTAGGCAGGTGTCGGCGACGTTGAGGGGGGCAGATTAGGGGTTAATAAATATAATATAGGGGTCGGCGGTGTTAGGGGTAGCAGATTAGGGGTACATAGGGAGAACGTAGGTGGCGGCGCTTTGCGGTCGGAAGATTAGGGGTTAATTATTGTAAGTAGCTGGCGGCGATGTTGTGGGGGGCAGATTAGGGGTTAATAAATGTAATATAGGGGTCGGCGGGGTTAGGGGCAGCAGATTAGGGGTACATAAGTATAACGTAGGTGGCGGTCGGCAGATTAGGGGTTAAAATTTTTAATCGAGTGGCGGCGATGTGGGGGGAGCTCGGTTTAGGGGTACATAGGTAGTTTATGGGTGTTAGTGTACTTTAGGGTACAGTAGTTAAGAGCTTTATAAACCGGCGTTAGCCAGAAAGCTCTTAACTCCTGCTATTTTCAGGCGGCTGGAATCTTGTCGTTAGATGTCTAACGCTCACTGCAGAAACGACTCTAAATACCGGCGTTAGAAAGATCCCATTGAAAAGATAGGCTACGCAAATGGCGTAGGGGGATCTGCGGTATGGAAAAGTCGCGGCTGAAAAGTGAGCGTTAGACCCTTTAATCACTGACTCCAAATACCAGCGGGCGCCCAAAACCAGCGTTAGGAGCCTCTAACGCTGGTTTTGACGGCTACCGCCGAACTCTAAATCTAGGCCATAGTCTTGTTTGTTACATTTCATGTGAGTTACCTGCAGACAAGACTATGTGACATTACAAATATTATTTAAAGATAAATGAGGTTTCTACCAGTATAAATTAGACTAGACTAAACATTATTCCTCAAGGGCTGAATTACACCCTTCAGATTCTACATGTGGACATTCAGTAAATGTATTTAATCCTTTGTTGAGACATCAAAATTAACGTTAAGCCAATAACAAGAGGCATATTTGTGCAGCAACCAATCACCACCAAGCTCTCAGATGTGCATTGCTGCTCCTGAGCATTCTTTTCTACAAAGAATACAAACAGAACAAAGTAAATTAAAGTTTAATTTTAATTTAAGTGCCCTTTAAAGGAAAAGAAAACTATTTTAAAACATGTTAAAAATTTTGTTTTTCTGTAATATATTTAAATGTAATTTTTTTTTAGACAAAATAAATAAAAAAAATTACATTTGTGTCTTTAAGGTGCCATAAAACAGGTTGAGATCTGTGCATATCCTTAAAGGGCTTTTTCATTTAAAATAGTTTGCATAAAAAAATTGTTTAAAAATTGCTGGCAAGTATTTTAAAATAATTTTCAAATAAAGGCAAAATGAATTACATAGCTAAGCTGCCTGGAGCAGCTTACTCCACCCCTCTTATCAGTGTTTAGACACAGGCATTGTATTTCAACTGAGTTTACAGCTTCTAGGCAGGCTTCAGCAGATAATCCCTATTCACTTTAGCATTTTACCAAAAGAACAGTAAACATAGATACAGCCATAAAAGAATTGTGTGAGGGGAGTTAGAGCTTTACAAATTAGAAACTAAAAAGAAAGGGTTAATGGCGTGGCACTGCAGTATAAATTTGCAGGTAAAGTAATTAAAGTACATATATTATTTTGTCGCTATCCCAACTTGTTTTATGTTCCTTTAAGTATGGGAAGATGAATGTATAGCTTGTGTACACTCTCTTGTTGCGTATGTGGTGTGTGTTCCTCAGTAAAAAAAATGGAACATCCTGGCCTGCTCCAGAGCACTGAAAGGATAAAACATAAGAGGTATCTAAGGGTCACAGTTGCCAACCATTAGAAATGCCATATAAGGATTCCTTGAAGCACTCAGAATACTAAACTGGAACCCACTAAAGTTATAAACTATTTAATGTTCTAATTACCCCTGTTCATGGCACTATACCCCTGTACAAAGACACACAAACATATTATTAGGTTTCTTGGATTGGTTACAAATGTTTATATTGAGACCATTGAGTAAAGATACCCAATGGGATCTAATTTTAGAATTTTAGGGGAAAGATGACAGTTCTCAGTAATGACATTTTCCCTGCTATGGGCCCCATGCCAGCTTACCAATCATGCAATTTAAGCTTTTATTTCTAAATTGTAATTTCTATTGTGATCAGCCGTACACAATTGATTCATTTGTATCTGACCACAAAAAAATTACGTTCAGGCTTGTAATAAATCAAAGAAGCTTACTGGAACATACTTAAAGATTGAGTAGAGTGTTACAGTATTTCTTACAAAAGATCTGCAAATAAAAAAAATGCTTAAAAAGTATTTCAAACTATTAGAAAATGATGCATTGTTTTTAAGTCCCAGCACAGACCCCTTGAAAATCCACTTCAGGACACACCCTTTGAAAAGCTACTTCAATTTACTTTTTATCTTACTTTCTTTGCTGTAGCCAATTAGGGAGATATAAACCAGCTCCTGCATATATCAACCAATCCTTATGTGGCATACCTCTATGGTGGGGAGCGGAAGCACTACGATTTGCAGAGTTAAAAAGCAGAGAAAAAGTGCGGGCAAAGTAAATAATGAAAATGCATAAAAAAAATTATTTGCATAATTTAATCATTTTATGAGATATTAATTTTTGAGGTTAAAGCTCATTTAATAAAAGCCCTCAATTTTTTCCTTTTTTTCATTAGGTGGTGAGAGGTCCACAATCAATTATGCATGGGAATAAACTCCTTGCCACTAGGAGGAGGCAAAGTTTCTCAAAACTGTCAAGAGCACTTCCTCCATCCCACCTCATTGGTGCACCTGTCTAACAAAAATCTTTGCCTCCAAGGAGGGGGGTGAAGAATTAAGGTGGTCCTATGATTTTTCTTTGAGAGGGATTCTCAGACTGAGTTAAGGGCCTGATTTCCCCCCCTGAGAGAGCTGCTACAGAGAGACAGAGGAGAAGATTGGAGTTTGGGGCAGTGACACAACTAATCCTGGTAAAGGAGCTAGTTACAAGCCTTCCACAGATGTCACAGGGACAATTTTTTTGCCTTAAATCCTCTGCTGTAATGTGCTCAGCACTGGATGGGCAGTCATCTACTGAAAGCAGTTTTTCCTGCAGCTGGTAAGCTCAGTAGAGTGGGTGTTTGTAAGGTAAGACTGTTCCAACATTAGCACTCACATAGCCCACAGGCTATTTGCAGAAATATTTGACATGGTATATCATAGCCAGGGGACTTTATTTGTTCAGACATTACCACTTTAAAATTAGACCTTCAATGTTTTTTGTCTATATGTGTTAGGAGTACAGATAAGCAAATGTTTTGCAACATTCGAAAAATGAAATGAATGTTAACACATTTGTTTGTTTAGAATTTCAAATGTTTGTACACCATTCTAACATTCTTTTAATGTAATAGTATTTCTTATACTATCTTTAAATGTAATCTTCAATTCAAATTTTTCTGATAATTTAATTTGAATATTGCAATATTTGAATTAAAAAAAAAAAAATCTGAATAGCATTTTTAAATTGAATGTTACATTTGAAATTTCAAATGTGGATATTCAATCTAATTATGAACAATGAAAAACAAAAGTAACATTCTAAAACTGGAAATAACATTTGATTGATGAATTTTAATGGATTGTCCTTTAAATCAACATTAGATTGTCCAAAACGAATATCCACAGCACTAGTCGTCCTATCAAACTAATTGCACTTTCAGCACATTCTCCCATCCCTAGTTAGGAGACTTAGGGGACAGTAAGGGTTCCTTTTTTGAATACACACTATTTTTTTCTACAGGAGTATTTTATACTGTTTCTTAGTGTGCCTCTGTAATTTTATTTTACTTAGCTGTGTGACCGCTATTCAGTGCCCTCCCTGTATTTGTGTAAGATTTTTGGAACTCTTGCTTTTACTATTTATTTGTGCTATATAGCGTGCTCCAGTTTTACCCTATGCAGTTTTCATTTCTCAGTTACGCTTGTATAGCTATAGTGCGCTTCATTTAAATGTGGGTTGTCAGGAAGCTTACTGTCTTCTTTTTTTCTGGGGGTTTAGTTAAACCTTTTCCCGCCATGTTAAGATCCTCCTTGCTCAGAAAGCACTGCAGAGGGAATTCTTTAGCATTACTATGTTTTTAAAGCTTGGTCAAGAGGTAAACTTTCATGATACACAATTTATGTGTTTATATATAAAAAAAATAATAATATAAGCTATTATATACATTTTTGTTGTGTATCCTCTTAAAAGGGAACTTCCCTGTGTTATCTGTCATAAATTCATGACAATCTTTAATTGTATACTCCCTTTAAAATATTATCCAATACTGTACTGTATTTTGTATATTTACTGCATTGTATGTGTGATATTTACTGTCTGTTGAGCTCTTTTCTCCAACATTGGTGTGTCCGGTCCACGGCGTCATCCATAACTTGTGGGAATATTCTCTTCCCCAACAGGAAATGGCAAAGAGCACAGCAAAAGCTGTCCATATAGTCCCTCCTAGGCTGCGCCCACCCCAGTCATTCTCTTTGCCTGCTGAAAAAGCAGCATCTCCACGGAGATGGTGAAGAGTATGTGGATTCAAGGAACTACCCCCAAGGGGAAGGTTCCACATGTCTCACTTATCTTCAAACCAAATAAAGAGACAGGCATTCTTACATTGTGTAGAAGACCTGTTAAAAATGGGAGTGATACACCCAGTTCACCCAGTTCCATCTGTGTAACTAGGAATGGGGTTTTACTCAAATCTGTTTGTAGTTCCCAAAAAAAGAAAACTTTCAGACCAATTCTGGATTTAAAGATTCTAAACAAATTTCTCAGAGTGCCATCGTTCAAAATGGAAACTATTCGAACGATTTTACCTTCAATCCAGGAGGGTCAATTTATGACTACCGTGGATCTAAAGGATGCGTATCTACATATTCCTATCCACAAAGATCATCATCAGTTCCTAAGGTTCGCCTTTCTGGACAAACATTACCAGTTTGTGGCTCTCCCATTTGGGCTAGCCACTGCTCCAAGGATTTTCACAAAGGTACTCGGGTCCCTTCTAGCGGTTCTAAGACCAAGGGGCATTGCAGTGGCACCTTACTTGGACAACATTCTGATACAAGCGTCGTCTCTTTCAAAGGCAAAGGCTCACACAGACATTGTTCTGGCCTTTCTCAGATCTCACGGGTGGAAGGTGAACATAGAAAAGTGTTCCCTGTCTCCGTCGACAAGAGTTCCTTTCTTGGGGACAATAATAGATTCTTTAGAAATGAAGATTTTCCTGACAGATGTCAGAAAGTCAAAACTTCTAAACGCTTGTCAAGTTCTTCACTCTGTTCCACGACCTTCCATAGCTCAGTGCATGGAAGTAGTAGGGTTGATGGTTGCAGCAATGGACATAGTTCCTTTTGCGCAATTCATCTAAGACCATTACAACTGTGCATGCTGAAACAGTGGAATGGGGACTATACAGACTTGTCTCCAGTGATTCAAGTAGATCAGAAGACCAGAGACTCACTCCGTTGGTGGCTAACCCAGGATCACCTGTCCCAGGGAATGAGCTTCCGCAAACCAGAGTGGGTCATCGTCACGACCGATGCCAGTCTAGTGGGCTGGGGCGCGGTCTGGGACTCCCTGACAGCTCAGGGTCTATGGTCTCGGGAAGAGTCTCTTCTCCCGATAAACATTCTGGAACTGAGAGCGATATTCAATACTCTCAGGGCTTGGCCTCAACTAGCAAAGGCCAGATTCATAAGATTCCAATAAAACAACATGATGACTGTTGCTTACATCAACCATCAGGGGGGAACAAGGAGTTCCCTGGCGATGAGAGAGGTGACCAAAATCATAAAATGGGCGGAGGATCACTCCTGCCACCTATCTGCGATCCACATCCCAGGAGTTGAAAACTGGGAGGCGGATTATCTGAGTCGTCAGACATTCCATCCGGGGGAGTGGGAACTCCACCCGGAGATATTTGCCCAGTTGACTACATTATGGGGCATTCCAGACATGGATCTGATGGCGTCTCGTCAGAACTTCAAGGTTCCTTGCTACGAGTCCAGATCCAAATTTACGAGTCCAGATCCAAATTTACCATAAAATATGGAAAATATATATCTGTTGGTGTGAATCCAAGGGATTCTCATGGAGTAAGATCAAAATTCCTAGGATCCTTTCTTTTCTTCAAGAAGGTTTGGATAAGGGATTATCAGCGAGTTCTCTAAAGGGACAGAATTCTGCTTTATCTGTCTTGTTACACAAACGACTGGCAGCTGTGCCAGATGTTCAAGCTTTTGTTCAGGCTTTGGTCAGGATCAAGCCTGTTTACAGACCTTTGACTCCTCCCTGGAGTCTGAATTTAGTTATTTCAGTTCTTCAAGGGGTTCCGTTTGAACCTCTACATTCCATAGATATCAAGATGTTATCTTGGAAAGTTCTGTTTTTAGTTGCTATTTCTTCTGCTAGAAGAGTTTCTGAGTTATCTGCTCTGCAGTGTAATCCGCCCTATCTGGTTTTCCATTCAGATAAGGTTGTGTTGCGTACTAAACCTGGTTTCCTTCCAAAGGTTGTTTCCAACAAGAATATTAACCATGAAATAGTTGTGCCTTCTTTGTGTCCGAATCCAGTTTCAAAGAAGGAACGTTTGTTACACAATTTAGATGTAGTTCGTGCTTTAAAGTTCTATTTAGAAGCAACAAAGGATTTCAGACAAACGTCTTCTGTTTGTCGTTTATTCTGGCAAGAGGAGAGGTCAAAAAGCTACTGCTACCTCTCTTTCCTTTTGACTGAAAAGCATCATCCGATTGGCTTATGAGACTGCCGGACAGCAGCCTCCCGAACGCATCACAGCTCACTCTACTAGGGCTGTGGCTTCCACATGGGCCTTCAAGAATGAGGCTTCTGTTGATCAGATATGTAAGGCAGCGACTTGGTCTTCCCTGCACACTTTTGCCAAATTCTACAAATTTGATACTTTTGCTTCTTCGGAGGCTATTTTTGGGAGAAAGGTTTTGCAAGCCGTGGTGCCTTCCGTTTAGGTAACCTGATTGGCTCCCTCCCTTCATCCGTGTCCTAAAGCTTTGGTATTGGTTCCCACAAGTTATGGATGACGCCGTGGACCGGACACACCAATGTTGGAGAAAACAGAATTTATGCTTACCTGATAAATTACTCTCTCCAACGGTGTGTCCGGTCCACGGCCCGCCCTGGTTTTTTAATCAGGTTTGATGAATTTCTTTCTTTAACTACAGTCACCACGGCACCCTATGGTTTCTCCTGTTTTTCTCCTGTCCGTCGGTCGAATGACTGGGGTGGGCGGGGCCTAGGAGGGACTATATGGACAGCTTTTGCTGTGCTCTTTGCCATTTCCTGTTGGGGAAGAGAATATTCCCACAAGTTATGGATGACGCCGTGAACCGGACACACCGTTGGAGAAAGTAATTTATCAGGTAACCATAAATTCTGTTATTTCACATGCACATCCTTTAGAGGGTAGATCCCTGTCTGCATATTTATTGGAAGCTCAGCTATGCTATTCAGAGCCCTCCGGTGATTCAAAAGAATAAGGCGCAGCCAGGGAGAATGGGAAGCCCAGGTTCAATCCTGGGCATTGGCTGACAGTCACTCAGAGTAAAGGTATTTCACCCATTTATTTATCGTTCCTTATGTATTAAACAAATTTAAGCCTGTACTTGCCTCTAAAGGTCTCTGTTGTCCCTCTGTTTGCTCAGTACAAAGGATTTCTTCAGATTCTGCTCCTGATTTTAAAATGTGTTCTACTGTGTCTGAGAGGTTGGCAATGTCTCTTCCACGTAAGAACAAAAGAGTCTCTAAAAAATAACTTTTAACTACTTTCTCCAGTACTTCTGAATCTATCTAGATCAGAACAGCTACTCAAATTTTTACAGACTCAGTTTATAATATCTCAGATTTGTTTTCCAATGGTGAAGTATTTTCTTATGATCAGGATGGAATCAGTTTCTGATCAAGAGGTTGAATCCTATTCCTTTATCTTTTCAAGGATGTTTTAAGTAACCTTGGAGGGATAGGATCCTAAGCCTACTGAAGAAAAATCCATTAAGCAATTGGACTTAATCTTCAAGCCATCTGTTAAATCCCCAGTTTTTTTTCCAGTTCCTGAGGTGATAACTGAAATCATATGCAAGGAATGGTCCAGATCGGGTCTTCCTTTTGATCCTTTTTTTATATTCATAAAGTTGTTCCCTTTTTCTTTCATAAGTATGGAGCCTCCTTGAAAGCTCCTTTGGAATGGAAGTTTGTATCTTCCAAAGAAAGGTTTCTTCAAGCGGGTTATTTATTTAAATCAATAAATAATGGTGAGGGGCGCTAAAAAAGCTTAAAGGGGCAATTTTAAGCAACTTTCTAATTTACTCCTATTATCAAATTTTCTTCATTCTCTTGGTATCTTTATTTGAAATGCAAGAATGTAAGTTTAGATGCCGACCCACTTTTGGTGAACAACCTGGGTTGTTCTTGCTGATTGGTGGATAAATTAATCCACCAATAAAAAAGTACTGTCCAGAGTATGAACTAATAAAAAGCTTAGATGCCTTCTTTTTCACATAAAGATAGCAAGAGAACAAAGAAAAATTGATAATAGGAGTAAATTAGAAAGTTGCTTAAAATTGAATGCTCTATCTGAATCATGAAAGAAAAAAAATGGGTTCAGTGTCCCTTTAAGGATAGATGGGGTACATGAATTTAGAATGTTTATATATGTGAACAAAATATAAATTTATAGAGCAACATACGAACTGGATAGAATCAAATGTTTACTAATCTTATAATTAAAAATTCCTTAACATACATCAGAATATATTGCAATGGGAATCACAATATAGATCACAATAAAATTCAAAATGTGTAATTTTCATACAAAGTGTATAACTAAAAAAAAGTTGTAGCCACAACTGTAAGTGTAAAACATTGGTTAATACGGAAGAGCTCAAAAAATGTAGATTATTTTGTCACAAAATACGTAGTGTCGAGTCTGTCAAAGATAGGGCACAAACTTCAGCACAAATTATGTTGTATGTATAGTGCACAGTCCGTATTATCAAATCCATTTACGATTCAGTGTTGGGGTTATGGTTTTAAACATACGATTAAGCTGTCATGAATAGGATTATCTTGTCATGAATAGGATTAAGTTGTTCTCCAGAGAAACAGAACATAAAGTTTGTGGAGGATAAAATACATATACCAGCCAGGCTTACCCGGGGAATCTTACCAGGATCAGTTGGTGTGTGTTGTATAAATAGAAAGTTCTTACCACCTGGGTGACACTGTTTTCTAGGTACCGGGAGGAACGTCTTCTCTCCTGTTACTTCAGTCACATCCAGGTGACAGTGTCTTTAGGTACCGGGAGAAGCATCTACTTTCCTGCTGCTTCCAGCGTCTTCAGTCACTGCAGGCGGAAGGATCCGTGAATACACATGTGTGTTGAATCATGTGTGGCTGTCACACCAATCCAAGTATTCTGTATTACTCAATTTCTCCTCTCTGGTATCTTACGTTATCCTCAGTCGTCAGATTAATAGATTTCTTAATGGAAAAAGGGTCCGTTAACGTTCACAATTTAAAGTTCACAATTTTAGCTACTTAATGTGGCAGAATGATTTGCTACGCGTTTCGGCGCTGTCTCTTGCGCCTTTATCAAGTGTATATCTATAATATTATTTATTTAAATTAGCAATGAGTATTGCTTTTGTGGGCAACTGCATCTACTCATTGGTATATCAATTTATCTGAACAGATGTCAGATAATTCTGTTGATGAAGATTTTTAATGTTATCTGAAGCATATGATGCTTTTGTCAACATTATCAAATTAATCTCCAAAGATATAGTGTTCTCAGTCCTGACAAAGAGAATTTTGTGGTACTAATCTTGGTCTACTAACAAATTATATAAACTTTTATAGGAATGATTTTACTTAGGCCTGATTTAGATACTATTTTTTCCCTATTACTAGAAGTAAGAAGTCTTACTACCTCAAGACTAGAAATCTAGCGAAATGAATAGTTCTTCAAATAATTTCTCATTCCTTTTGTCAATCAAGAAACCAAATATTCTCCTTTTCTTATCAAAGGCAGGATTATTCCAGACCTTACTTGAAATCTATCCCTTCAAAACTAAAGTACTTGGTAGCTCCTTAGCTGTTAATATTTTGGTAACATTTTTGTTGTTGTTTCTTCACAATTATGGCAGGAGAATAAACTTTCCAAAGAGCTATCTATCTCCATAATCCAGAGTCTCCTTTCTAGGAGTCATTAAAGCTTCAATGCCAATGAGACTTTCCTTGACAGATCAAGGAATAATATAATTGCAGTTGATCTGTATGAAACTTCGGTTTCTATCCAATGTCCTCGGTCTGATTATAGCTGCATCAACTGAAATGTAATTTGCTCAGCTTTCACATGAGATCTCATCACGTATGCATGCTACGTCAGTGATACAAGGTCTTCTATCAGCTTTCTATAAGGATTCTTTTGAATCTAACTTCAAGGAATTCCTTATTTAGGAGGATAGAGAAATCCTTTTTCCATTCAACATGGACAATAATAACAACAGACACAAGTATTTTGGGCTGAAGTGCAGTATGTGGGTCCAGGAGTGCACAGGGAGCTTGGTCGCCTCTGAAGGCAAGATTACCAATAAAACATAAGAGAGACAGATGCGCCACATGGCCCAATATTGTTTGTTCAGCAGAGTGAATGTGATTTAATTATGCCAATGCAAACTCACAATTTAGGAAGCACTCCAGTTAGTGCAACAGAAGCAGTCTGGGATCAAACACAGTCACCCAGCAGACCGACCTCTTGGATAGAGTGGTATATTATTTAGTAAAGCATCTCCATTGATGCTAATTAGGCAGGAAGGGATCAATACAGTCACCCAACAGACTATGACAAGGTTCTCACAGGAGGCAGTCAGCAAAAGTCCAGGGGACCAGGATTGGTCCAAATAATACACAATAGCAAGTGTTTGTAAAAATAGATAATACTTTACTTTGTAAAAGAATAAAAACAAGCGACGCGTTTCTCAGCAACAAGCTGTTTCATCAGGCTTATAAAATGTAACTAAAACACTTGCTATTTATAACCCACATTTGTATCAACTTAATTGAACACACATGTTAGGGGAGTGGCAGAAGGCAACTCCTTCTGGATACATCCTATCAGCATTCACTGTGTTGAATGACAAGTACAATACAACAAAACATAACAGTCTAATATATTATTCTCAATGATCCCATGGGCATATCACACATAAACAGTTAAAATCCTGTTGGGCACCACCAAACATTGTAGCAGTTCCACACAGTTGGCCACGTTAAGTGCATAGTATTATTTATATAAGTTCTCTCTACTAGGCAATATAAACTGAAATTGTATGTATTTGCAAGTTAAACATATTTATTAAACTTACAAGGGGTGCATACTTTATGTCAAAGAACGGATCAGTCTGCTGTATATTTTCATTTCCTTCGGCGTTCTCTAGTTGCAATTGCGCATGCGTGTAAACTCATCTGTCGATCACTATGTGACAAATGCTCGTGCGTATAATGCGATCAGTGGATATCCAGTTTAATAGAAACAAATTGTAATCCAATTAGGTAATAGATGTCCTACTACACTATGAACTATATAAAGTGCCCGACTTTGCTAATTCAGTCCTTTATAAGTTATAATATAACGCAGATTTGCCGGTCCGCTTATATGCTGTGAGAGTCTGACCCCTGTTCGCTATCTATCAGAGAATATTTTCTACTGTGGATAGTATAATGATGTGTGTCAAACTGTTTACTTGTATTATTCAGCTCAATGAAACGGATAGATCGAAAATTACCTACTTAAAAAATAAGACTGAAAATAAACAATAAGTACGCTGTTTATCTCGCCTACTCATCATAGGAGGTATACCAATCAGTTATTACTATGATTCTAAAAGTCCGGATCACATGACTACCTCCGGACAACAGCCAGTCATCGGGGTTATTCCAGCCTATCATCTTAGTACAAAACAAAGGTGTGTCAGTGGGATATCGTAACCTATGTCAGTAGGATATATTGAAGTTTGTCAAATATATGAGTATTAAAAAGGTATAAACATTAGGACAATCACAGATTGCATAACTAAAGATAGTAAAAAATTAAAGATAAAAAATAAATGTTATTGACCATCAACCCAATAATAATAGTAATTGTCGATAAGGATTCTTGATATCAGAATACACTATCTACCTAAATATAGTGTGTTAGGTGAATATAATTTTGCTGTCAAGTGAGCATTAATAATGAATATGGTAATAATATGGTGTGTATATGAAGATGTATATAAAAGATATCTAGTGTTATATAAAGAATGGTGGTAGCGTGTATGAACTATAATCTAAAATATGTTGTGTAAGTCAGAATAATATTCTAAGCGCCATATCCGTGTGCATGCAAATGTGTAAATACTAACATAGTATATATTGAATAATAAATTTAATTAGCAACATCCTTACATATTTTATAATATGAAAATGTTAAGTACATATATAAATCATGATTAATCATGATAAAATATGGGGACAAAAAAAAAATTTTTTTTTTATATATTGGCCATAACCTGACCTTGTGTATATAAACACCCATGTGTAAGTGTATATATATAGTGGAGGTGTAGCAACTTAGGTATCAAGTATATGTTGTATAATATAAACTATATTCTCTAAAAGATAATATGTATAAATCTGACAGCTAAAATAATGAGCCCATATTATGTCAGGAAATCAGTCCTTTTCCACAGTGTAATGGCTCTTAGGATGTTTATTAAGGAGTTTAATGAGCCTGTATGGACTATAAGGTTCAAACAATCAGATATTAAAAGCGGCTAAATCCACAGATTCATTAAGACCATCTGGTACCAACGTGTGTAGTTTGTGTATCCAGTAGGTCTCTCTGCGCCGCAAACTAAGAAAAGGATGACTGTTTCGAGAAATTTGCTCAATAGGTATTATTGATAATGTTTTTGCACTTCCTTTGTGTGCAAAGGCACAGTGTCTCGAGAGGCTATGTTTCAAGTATTTTCTCTTGATGTTGTAAGTGTGTTCACTCTAACGTTTCTTGATGGCGCGGCTAGTGCGCCCTACATATTGTGCCCCACACAGGCAACTCACTAGGTAAATAACATAAGTAGATTCACAAGATAACCTCTTACTGATTTTGAATTGTTCTCCTGTTTGATGAGAGGAGAATGTGTTGGTACCACTTTTGACGACTCTGCACATATTGCATTTACGCTTCAAACATTTATATACTCCATTTTGAGGAATAAAGTTACCCAAAAAGTTCCTTTTTTGGCCTAACTGATGGTTAGAACAAACAGCCTTATCCCTTACAATCTTGCTAGGGGCTAGTTTGTTTTTGAGGGTAGGCGCTCTTCTATAGACTATCCTAGGTTTAGAAGGAATGAGTTTTTTAAGATGTGGATCATCACAAATAATGGGCAAGTGTCTTAATATGATTTGTTGAATCTCACGGTAGTTGCTGTTAAAACCGGTGATAAATAGCGGTGTCTTGTTATACTTCTCAATTGTTCTTTCTTGTATTATTTGTGATGATCCACATCTTAAAAAACTCATTCCTTCTAAACCTAGGATAGTCTATAGAAGAGCGCCTACCCTCAAAAACAAACTAGCCCTTAGCAAGATTGTAAGGGATAAGGCTGTTTGTTCTAACGATCAGTTAGGCCAAAAAAGGACCTTTTTGGGTAACTTTATTCCTCAAAATGGAGTATATAAATTTATGAAGCGTAAATGCAATATGTGCAGAGTCGTCAAAAGTGATACCAACACATTCTCCTCTCATCAAACAGGAGAACAATTCAAAATCAGTAAGAGGTTATCTTGTGAATCTACTTATGTTATTTACCTAGTGAGTTGCCTGTGTGGGGCTCAATATGTAGGGCGCACTAGCCGCGCCATCAAGAAACGTTGGAGTGAACACACTTACAACATCAAGAGAAAATACTTGAAACATAGCCTCTCGAGACACTGTGCCTTTGCACACAAAGGAAGTGCAAAAACATTATCAATAATACCTATCGAGCAAATTTCTTGAAACAGTCACAATCCTCTTCTTAGTTTGCGGCGCAGAGAGACCTACTAGATACACAAACTACACACGTTGGTACCAGATGGTCTTAATAAATGTGTGGATTTAGCCACTTTTAATATCTGATTGTTTGAACCTAATAGTCCATACAGGCTCATTAAACTCCTTAATAAACATCCTAAGAGCCATTACACTGTGGAAAAGGACTGATTTCCTGACTTATAATATTGGCTCATTATTTTAGCTGTCAGATTTATACATATTATCTTTTAGAGAATATAGTTTATATTATACAACATATTCTTGATACCTAAGTTGCTACACCTCCACTATATATATATATATACACTTACACATGGGTGTTTATATACACAAGGTCAGGTTATGGCCATTATATAAAAAAAAATTTTTTTTTGTCCCCATATTTTATCATGATTAATCATGATTTATATATGTACTTAACATTTTCATATTATAAAATATGTAAGGATGTTGCTAATTAAATTTATTATTCAATATATACTATGTTAGTATTTACACATTTGCATGCACACGGATATGGCGCTTAGAATATTATTCTGACTTACACAACATATTTTAGATTATAGTTCATACACGCTACCACCATTCTTTATATAACACTAGATATCTTTTATATACATCTTCATATACACACCATATTATTACCATATTCATTATTAATGCTCACTTGACAGCAAAATTATATTCACCTAACACACTATATTTAGGTAGATAGTGTATTCTGATATCAAGAATCCTTATCGACAATTACTATTATTATTGGGTTGATGGTCAATAACATTTATTTTTTATCTTTAATTTTTTACTATCTTTAGTTATGCAATCGGTGATTGTCCTAATGTTTATACCTTTTTAATACTCATATATTTGACAAACTTCAATATATCCTACTGACATAGGTTACGATATCCCACTGACACACCTTTGTTTTGTACTAAGATGATAGGCTGGAATAACCCCGATCGATTGGCTGTTGTCCGGAGGTAGTCATGTGATCCAGAATTTTAGAATCATAGTAATAACTGATTGGTATACCTCCTATGACGAGTAGGCGAGATAAACAGCGTACTTATTGTTTATTTTCAGTCTTATTTTTTAGGTAGGTAATTCTCGATCTATCCGTTACATTGAGCTGAATAATACAAGTAAACAGTTTGACACACATCATTATACTATCCACAGTAGAAAATATTCTCTGATAGATAGCGAACAGGGGTCAGACTCTCACAGCATATAAGCGGACCAGCAAATCTGCATTATATATTATAATTTATAAAGGACTGAATTAGCAAAGTCGGGCACTATATATAGTTCATTGTGTAGTAGGACATCTATTACCTAATTGGATTACAATTTGTTTCTATTAAACTGGATATCCACTGATCGCATTATACGCACGCGCATTTGTCACATAGTGATCGACAGATGAGTTTACACGCATGCGCAATTACAACTAGAGAACGCCGAAGAAAATGAAAATATACAGCAGACTGATCCGTTCTTTGACATAAAGTATGCACCCCTTGTAAGTTTAATAAATATGTTTAACTTGCAAATACATACAATTTCAGTTTATATTGCCTAGTAGAGAGAACTTATATAAATAATACTATGCCCTTAACGTGGCCAACTGTGTGGAACTGCTACAATGTTTGGTGGTGCCCAACAGGATTTTAACTGTTTATGTGTGATATGCCCATGGGAGACAACAATGGTGAAAAATATTTATGATCATTGAGAATAATAATATATTAGACTGTTATGTTTTGTTGTATTGTACTTGTCATTCAACACAGTGAATGCTGATAGGATGTATCCAGAGGGAGTTGCCTTCTGCCACTCCCCTAACATGTGTGTTCAATTAAGTTGATACAAATGTGGGTTATAAATAGCAAGTGTTTTAGTTACATTTTATAAGCCTGATGAAACAGCTTGTTGCTGAGAAACGCGTCGCTTGTTTTTATTCTTTTACAAAGTAAAGTATTATCTATTTTTACAAACACTTGCTATTGTGTATTATTTGGACCCATCCTGATCCCCTGGACTTTTGCTGACTGCCTCCTGTGAGAACCTTGTCATAGTCTGTTGGGTGACTGTATTGATCCCTTCCTGCCTAATTAGCATCAATGGAGATGCTTTACTAAATAATATACCACTCTATCCAAGAGGTCGGTCTGCTGGGTGACTGTGTTTGATCCCAGACTGCTTCTGTTGCACTAACTGGAGTGCTTCCTAAATTGTGAGTTTGCATTGGCATAATTAAATCACATTCACTCTGCTGAACAAACAATATTGGGCCATATGGCGCATCTGTCTCTCTTATGTTTTATAGATCATCTTCTTAGGATCCTGGCCGGGTTCTCTACAGATTGCTACTTTGAATATCTTCTATCTACTCCTCAGAGACTTTTTGAATTGTTTTTATTAATTTTTTAATTTTGTTGCACTAATTGTATTATTTTTTATCACATATTGATTTGATAGTCTGTATTTTTTCTAATATATTCACTATATTGATACACATATTTACTTTAGGGCGCCCCCTATCTTATAGGAAGATTACCAATAAACATTCTAACTCTGTGCTATCTTTTCGGCTTTCTAGTACTGGCCTTTTTTTAAAAAGAGTATTTTCTAAGCTTCCAAGACAATGTCACAGTGGTAGCATACATCATCTACAAAGGGGGGACTTGTAGTTCTCTAGTGATGAAAAAAAATCTCCCGAATCTTAAATTGGGAAAAAAATAATTTTTGCACGATTTCTGACTTTCATATCCCGGGGACAAACAAATGGGGAAGCAGATTTTCTGAGTTTTCAATCTCTTCATCCAGGGCAATAGTCTTTACATCAAAAAGTGTTCAACCAGATAGTAGTGATGTCCCGAACTGTTCGCCCGCGAACAGTTCACAGCGAACATAGGTTGTTCGCGTTCGCATTTGTGGGCGAACATTTGGCGATGTTCGATCTGCCCCTATGTGTCATCATTGTGGAAACTTTGACCCTTTATGTCACAGCCGCCTGACACATTAGAGCCAATCAACATCAGACACTCCCTCACAGACACTCCCAGCTACTCGGAATCCGCCATTTTAGACTCATAACGACCTTGCTTTTTTAATGAGAGGACGTGTTGTGTTTTTGCTCCTGACATTAATAGGAAAAACATAGCTAGGCTAGTGTATTTACAGTCCAGAAGGACTCCACTCATCTCTGCTGCAAGCACAGCACCCCAAAAAGCCCTTTTTAGGGCTATATTTCGTGCCGTTTTTTTTTTTTTTTTTTATTAGCATTTGCCTGGCTTTCAGCTGTGTGTTTAAGGCTCACAGCATATGCTGTGACTACTGCCACCACTGATATCTCCCTAACAACATTAGTTTAAATTTAACTAACCCAAAAATATAATTATTTTTCTAGTGTAATTTTTTTTCATTTTCTATCAGGCCAGTGTCACACAGCATATACTCTGGTTCATTGCTCTGTGCCAGCCAGCAGCCAGCAGTGTTAATATCCGTTTATAACATTATTTTTAATTTAAAAAAAAAACACAAAAAAATATTTTTCTAGTGTAATCTAATTACATTTACTATCATGCCTGTGTCTGTCAGGCTCACTCAGCATTAATATACCTCTTTTTTTTCAGTCTTTTGGTTAATTGGTCTGTGCCAGGCAGCCACCCAGCACTCATATCTATTTTTCTTTCACCTTAATTTTAATATAAAAAAAAAAAAAAGTTTAAATTTGTTTGCTAGTGTAATCAAATCTAATTTTCTCTCTGGCCTGTGTGTTTTGCTGACATAGAGAGCCTACTGTGTTTACTTGCTGCCCTCCCTAGTCTATGAGCCACGACTCATATGTGTTTAACCTTTTTTTAATTCCCCCCCCCAAAAAATAATTTCAATCATTTTTCTAGTGTAATCTAATAGTATTTTCTATCAGGCGTGTGTGTATCCGACATACATAGCCTACTGTTTTTAATAGCTGCCCTTCCAAGGCTATCAGCCACGACTCATATGTATGTGCTTAACCTTTTTCTTAAAATTTCCAAAAAAAAGTCTTTAAATCATTATGCTAGTGTAATCTAATTGTATTTTCTATCAGGCCTGTGTCTAACTGTCTATCTGACTTACACAGCATACTGTTGTTATAATTGCTGCCCTACGTAGCAGCCAGCCAGTGCGACCACTCATAGAGTCATATGTGCATTGCACTTCTTAACATAATTTTAATATTAAAATCTAAAATGTTAAAATATTTTGCTAGTGTAATGTAACTTAATTTTCTATCAGTCCTGTGTTTTTGTCACTTACACAGCATACTGTGTTAAATTACTGCCCTACCTACCATCCACGACTCATATCTGCCAGCCTGTCTGCCAGGCCCAAGTAGCCAATTAGTGGCACCAATCACAATTCTTGTAACAGTAATAATAAAAAAAAAACCATAATTTTTTGGACTGCAAATATTCAGTCTCCTAGGGCCATTGAATTTCATTTACCTCCTGCCTGCCACTGCCAGCCTTTTGTGCCAGGCCGTCTAGCCAACTATTTACACCAATCATAATTGTTGTCACAGTCAGACAGTATAGTTATTAATTTAAATAAAAAAATTTTTTAGTGTTGATCTTAACCCTCAGTTTGCTCGTGCCTTTGAATTGCACTTTTCTACAGCCTTCCAAGCCTGTGTGCCAGGCCTACTTCAAAAATATTTACACCAATCATATTTGTTGTGACAGTATTCTAATAATTAAAAATTAAAATTTTTGGTAATAGTTGCTGTGATTTGAATCGTCAGTTTGCTGGTGCCATTGAAACGCACTTTCCTCCTGCCTTGCAGCCTGCTGTGAGCCAGGCCCCCACCTAGCCAATTGTTGTCAGCAATCATATTTCTGTTAACAGTATTGCAAAAATTGTCAATCATCACTGTTTAGACTGTCAGTAATCAGTCTCCTAGTGTCCTTGAATTGCATCTCCCTCCTGCCTGCCATCCTTTTGTGCCAGGCCGTCTTGCCAACTATTTACACCAATCCTAATTTTTTGTCACAGTATAGTTACTAATTAAAATTAAAAAAATCTTTATTGTTGATGATCTTAACCCTCAGTTTGCTCGTGCCTTTGAATTGCAGTTTTCTACAGCCTTCCAAGCCTGTGTGCCAGGCCTACTTAAAAAATATTTACACCAATCATATTTGTTGTGACAGTATTCTAATAATTAAAAACTAAAATTTTGATGAGATGAAAGAGCTAAGAATGGTAGAATTTGAAACAACAGAGTTAACCATGGGTTTTAGTGCAAAACCGCTTGGCTTTTTTTTGGCTTTGGGTGCGGCTATTCATGCAGGCCATATAGAGCTGACAACATTCGGTGTCGTATCAGCTATTTAACTAATAAGAACAGTACTACCAAAATACAGCCAATGAAGGGCCTTAGAAAGACTGGGCCAAGGTTGGATTGTAGTATTTGGTTAGGCTAATCATGATGGCCATGTAGACCACCACCACCGAGAGTCCTGGAAGTAACAGGGATGATGAGATGAAAGAGCTAAGAATAGTAGAACTTGAAACAACAGAGTTAGCCATGGTGTTAGTGCAAAACCGCTTGGCTTTTTTTTGGCTTTGGGTGCGGCTATTCATGCAGGCCATATAGAGCTGACAACATTCGGTGTCGTATCAGCTATTAAACTAATAAGAACAGTACTACCAAAATACAGCCAATGAAGGGCCTTAGGAAGACTGAGCCAAGGTTGGATTGTAGTATTTGGTTAGGCTAATCATGATGGCCATGTAGACCACCATAGTAATAAGAACAGTACTAGCAAAATACAGCAAATGAAGGGCCTTAGGAAGACTGAGCCAAGGTTGGATTGTAGTATTTGGTTAGGCTAATCATGATGGCCATGTAGACCACCACCACCGAGAGTCCTGGAAGTAACAGGGATGATGAGATGAAAGTGCTAAGAATAGTACTACTTGAAACAACAGAGTTAGCCATGGGTGTTAATCCAAGACCGCTTGGATTTATTTTTGTATTGGGTGCAGCTAATCATGCAGGCCATATAGAGCTGACAACATTCGGTGTTGTATCAGCTATAAAAATAATAAGAACTGTACTATCAAAATACAGACAATGAAGTGCCTATGAAGACTGAGCAAAGGTTGGATTGTAGTATTTTGTTCGGCTAATCATGATGGCCATGTAGACCGCCCGTAACAGGGATGAAAGTGCTAAGAATAGTACTAATTGAAACAACAGAGTTAGCCATGGGTGTTAGTCTAAGACCACTCGGCTTTTTTTGGGGTTTGGGTGCAGCTAATCATGAAGGACAGATAGACCTGCCACCATTTGGTGTTGTAACAGGTATGAAAATGCAAAGAACAGTACTACATAACACAACCTACTTACCATGGGTCCCAGGATATGTTTGGTTGTTATATTTTGTAAGGGTAATCATGCAGGCCATATAGACCTCCACCGATAGGGTGAGTATGAGTAACAGCTATTAAAATGCGAAGGATATTACTAATTAACACAACATAGTTACCATGGGTCGCAGACCAAGAGCAGATGTCTTATTATTATATTTTGTATGGGTAATCATCCAGGCCGTATAGACCTCACCAAATAGGGGGAGTTACAGAGATTAAAGTGCTAAGAATGGTAGTACTTAAAACACAACCTCGTTAAAATAGGTAGCAGACCACATGTCTTATTATTATAATTTTTCAGGGTAATCTGGCAGGCCATATAGAACTCCCACGATAGGGGGGAGGGGAACAGGGATTAAAGTGCTAAGAAAAGTACTAATTGACACAAGCTAGTTGGGTCCAAGAACGCATGCTTGATTATTAGAATTTATTAGGGTAATTATATATCTAACAAATATATCTATTTCTCTTCTATCGATTCTATCTAACTATCAATCTATGTATATCTATCTATCCTATCTATCACTATCAATCTATCTTCTGTCCGGGATGTTTTGAGACAGCCACTTTGGGAATGTTAGTTGATTTAGACCCATCATGGCTTAAAAGCAGACTCTGCATCAACTATGTAATTTCCATTGGGAGTTTTGCCAGGGATCCCCCTCCAGCATGCAACAGTCCAGGTGTTAGGACCCTTGAAACAACTTTTCCATCACTATTGTGGCCAGAAAGAGTCCTTGTAGGTTTTAAAGTTCGCCTGCCTATTGAATTCAATGGCGGTTCGCGCGTTCGCGAACAATACCGGAAGTTCGAGTCCGCGGTTCACGAACCGAAAATTTTAGGTTCGCGACATCACTACCAGATAGTAGACTGATCGGGTCTCCCAGAGTTAGTCTTAATGGTTTTTCATTTGAACAACAAGTTTTCTAAATATTTAGAAAGGTCCAAATATCCTCAATCAGACCCAGTTTATGCTCTAGCAGCTCCATGTGCATTCTTCTAGCTTACATTTTTCCACCATAAGTTCTTCTGCCCTGTGTGATTTCATGGATCAAGCAAAAGTAATCTCCTGTAATTAGATTGCTCCAATTTGGTATTGCATATCTTGGTTTGTGGATCTTTTCTGAGTTTAGTTGTCCTCTGTGGTCTCTTCTTCCTCTAAGGGGCATCATTCTGTCTCAAGATCTTTTCTATCATAAAGATTTCAAGTCTCTCTCTTGAGTGCTTAGAGATTGATCGCCTAATTCTGAAGCAGAAGGTTGTTTTTTTACATAAGGTTGAAGTTGATCTATTTTGGTGTGAGAAGAATAACTTCAGTTGGCATTCCATTAGAATTCCTAGGATTCTTTCATTTTTTAGGATGTTTTGGATTTGGATAAAGGTTTATCTGCAAGCTCGTTAATGGGTCGATTTTAGATGGTCTGTGCTGTATCACAAGAGAGTGTGAAACTACCAGATATTTAGAATTTTGTTCAGGCTTTAGCTAGAATTTGTCCTGCTATTATACCAATTCCTCCTCCTAGCCTAGATAAGGCTGTCTTGAGAAATAAGTTTAATTTCTTTTGAAAGTTGTATTCATAATTCAAAGGAAAGTATTCTTCATATTTTGGACATAGTAATGGCTTTAAACATTTTCCTACAGGCTATCAAAGATTTTAGACTATTCTCTAGTCTGTTCTTGCATTCTCGGGTCCACTTCAAGGCCAAAGGGCCTCAACTGTTTATTTAGCTGCTTGGCTAAGGTTCTAGATTCAAAAAGCTTAATGGGTTTGGTAAGACTCCTCTAACACGCAATCTCTACCAGAGATGAGATTTCAGTTGAGCAATTTAACAAGGCAGCAACATGGTCAACATGGTCCTCTTTACATACTTTCTCTAAGTTTTACCATTTTGATGTTTTTTGCTTCTTTTGAAATGGACTTTACTAGGAAAGTTCTCCAGACTGCAGTGTCTGGAAAATAAATGTCTACCTTTTATTTTTCTCAAACATTTTTATTTCTGCCCTACATTACTTGTAGAATCCAGATTTCCATGCGTAATGGATCATGGACTCTCACCACCTTATTAAAGAAAACAAAATGTATGCTTACCTCATAAGCTTATTTCTTTGATGGTGGTGACAGTCAATGAGCACCGCCCAAATTAAAGAAAGGAAAAATTAAAATGTTTATGGTTATAGTTCCTTTTTTTGCACCTCCATTTACCTTGCTTTGTCCTTTCCTACCTTTTCTTTGTCAAGCTTCCTTGCTTGGCTATATGTACGACTGGCGTACCAGTAAGGTGGGAGGGCAAAGGTGCTCTTGAGAGTTTTGTATTCTACTAGTTGAATCCCATGCATAATGCTATCTGGACTCTCACAACCATGAAAAAATTTAAAATGTATGAGATAATCATAAATTTAGTTTTTATTCAGCTAATCATATCTACACATGTGTAGAGCAGATTTCAAACCCCAGGTTTGACAGGTTGAGTGGCAGTAATATAGCCTTTGCTAGGATGGCAAAATAAGAAAGAGGCTTGACTCAGCCATGAAACATTGCCAGTGGACTACTGAGGGCTGGAAGATGGTCTTATGGACTGATAAACCAAAATTAAAAACTCGGTTTATCACACACGTTTTTTTGTGCAGCATTGAACAAGTAAAATTCTGTTTGATCAACTGTCAGATATGGAGGAGGAAGTGTAATGGTCTGGGATTCTTTGCTAGATCTAGAGATAGTGACTTGCACAGGGTGAGTGGCACCCTAAACCAAAAAAAACTAAAGTATTTTAAGTGCCACAATATATATTCTGGTATACATCTAGTTCATCAGGGGTTCATCCTAAATCAACATAATGACCCAAATCATACCTCCAGGCTATTCCAGAACTTCCTTTGAAGGAAAGAACAAGACTTTAGGCTTTAAATCATGGAATGGCCAGCACAGTCTCCAGACTTAAACCCAATTGAGCTGGTTTGGGTTGAACTACTGGACAGAAGAGGGAAAACAAAGCAACCAACATCAGTGGGAACTTCTACAACAGTGTTGGAAAGAACTTTCTGAAAACTATTTGCTTTCAGTTGTAGAAAGATAGCACAAGTGTGTTCAGATTTTATATCTGCAAAAAGGTGGCTACTTTAATAAGTAAAACATTTTAATAAAGTTTTGTTAAAGGGACACTGTACCCAAAAAAATTCTTTCGTGATTCAGATTGAGCATGACATTTTAAGCAACTTTCTAATTTACTCCTATTATCAAATTTTCTTAATTCTCTTGGTATCTTTATTTGAAATGCAAGAATGTACGTTTAGATGCCGGCCCATTTTTGGTGAACAACCTGGGTTGTCCTTGCTGATTGGTGGATAAATTCATCCACCAATAAAAAAGTGCTGTCCAGAGTACTGAAACCAAAAAAAAGCTTAGATGCCTTCTTTTTCAAATAATGATAGCAAGAGAATGAAGAAAAATTGATAATAGGAGTAAATTAGAAAGTTGCTTAAAATTGCATGCTCTTTCTGAATTACAAAAGAAAAAATTTGGGTACAGTGTCCCTTTAAGCATAACAATTTCACAATATCTTTTTTTATCTCCAATTGCTCATTTGTTCTGTTCTACTTTTAAAGTACCTTGAGAAGTTAAACTGCATACATTTATTTCCCTGTCCCATATATCAAGTGATAGCAATCAGCCAGTCACAACTCATATGAGCTATTAAACATGCTTAGTAGGAGCGGGGTCTCAGAAAGACTTCCCATAACACCATGAACACACCTCCCAAAATAAGCAACTGTCCAATAATACCTGTTTATTTTCACTAACTATTTTAAAGACAAATGGTTTTGTCAGTCTCCACCAACTATACAAACAACTTCTCTCCACGTGTATGGGGAGTGGTAAAACGGATCAATTACATTTTGCAAACATTGCTTCTATATAGTGCTAAAGAGACATACAGGCCCATTTATCAAGCTCCGTACGGAGCTTGAAGGGCCGTGTTTCTGGCGAGTCTTCAGACTCGCCAGAAACACAACTTATGAAGCAGCGGTCTAAAGACCGCTGCTCCATAACCCTGTCCGCCTGCTGAGAGCAGGCGGACAGGAATCGCCGGAAATCAACCCGATCGAATACAATCGGGTTGATTGACACCGCCCTGCTGGCGGCTGATTGGCCGTGAGTCAGCAGGGGGCGGCGTTGCACCAGCAGCTCTTGTGAGCTGCTGGTGCAATGTTAAACGCGGAGAGCGTATTGCTCTCCGCATTTAGTGAGGTGTTGCGGACCTGATTGGCAGTGTCGGATCAGGTCTGCAACACCTTTGATAAATTGGGGCCATATACTCTAATCAACATATCTAGGTATGCTCTTCAACAAAGGTTACCATGAAAACAACATAACTTTGGCAACAGTAGTAATGTGTTTTTTAATGTGCTCTGTTTGATTCATGGAATTGTAATTTTGACAATAATTTCCCTTAAATAGGTTGCAGAGTTAAAATGAATAAATAGGTAGCAGAGTTAAAATGAATAAATAGGTAGCAGAGTTAAAATGAATAAATAGGTAGCAGAGTTAAAATGAATAAATATGCTTAAACATGTTTACATTACAAAGAAATGATAGTCTGTAAATGATTGCCATAGATAGCTTTCAGAGTAAATGTAAAAAAGAACAATATGTACACATCCCAAAAGACTAATGCAGGTATTTGCTCTCTGATTTTAAACCTGCTGACGTAACTATAAAATATTATTAGTATGTTTTTTTAAAATATTTTACAGGAAGTGCCGTCAAAGAAAGATTTACTGTAATTCAAGGTCATTACAGTCAATAAGGACACATTGTACATGTTTTTTTTTTATTTATGTTTTACCCAGCAGATCTACTATTAAAGGGACAGTGTATTGTTATGTTTTCTTCCCTTTAATTGCTACCAATCAACATTTTAACCTGTTGAAATGTATTTTTATTTTTACTAATAGCTCCTTTACCTTTGTTTTTACATTTGAAACAGAAGTTTTTTGCCTGTTGAAACTTCGACCTATACTGAAAATTAAAGCAGTAATGGTTATAGGAAAGCTATGTATGGGGTGGGATAGATATGGGGTGGGATAGATAGGTACTAAAATGTTCATTTTCAGTTGTTTCAAGCATTGGTCTATGTGTATAGGGCAATCGCTGGTTATTCCTCAGTGTGTCCCCGAAACATCACATTAAAATCACTTTTTTTTTTTCAAATGACCAGCGAGTGCCTTCCTTCTACTTCATGAATACTATATGCTGGCATCCCCCTGCAAGCGCAGTCTAGCTGTTTCATATACAAAATAAACCTAAAGGAGTGGTATTGACAATGTAAAAATCCCCTTTGGCCTTATTTGAGCATGGCATATTTGGGCTTTTTACACAGCTTTTAGTTTACATTTTTGTACAAATTCAGTCCACATGACATCTTCATGAATGGGACTGCTGAATTAATAAAAAAAAAGTTAAAAAGAACAGTAAAGTCAAAATGAAGTCTTCATAATTTAGACATACAATTTTAAATTACTTTACAGTTTACTTCAATTATTACATTTGGTTTATTATCTTGGTGTCCTTTGTTTAAGAGCATACCTAGTAAGCTCAGGAGTCAGGACCTGCAATGAACTACTGTGAGCTAGCTAATGATTAGGTGGGTGCACATATATGCCTCTTACCATTGGCTCAACCAATGTGCTCAGCTATCTCCCAGTACTACAATGCTGCTTCAATAAAGGATACCACAAAAATAAAGCGATTTTGATAATAGAAATAATTTGGAAAGTTTTTTTAAAATTGTATGTTCTTTCTAAATCATGAAAGAAAAATTGCGGTTTTATGTCAATTTGGAGTATTGCTCATATCACATTTTATTTAAACTATAAATTGTACACAGCTAAAACAATAATTCATTTTCACTGTGTTACCCTATCTTACTTTATTATTTGATGGCTCTGTGATTGATAAATCTTTGTCGAATTAGCTGCCACTTTAGTTTCTTTGCAAGGTTAAACGCCTTCATTATAACACACAATGCTCATAATAAAAATGACTTGCTGGGAACATTATCATAAATAAACAGATTGATAAATAGAACGGTAACTTGAAAAATAATCTGAAAGGATTGGAATGAAATTCATGAATTGTGGCTGAATATAAATTATCTAAACAATTTCCACCTATTTGTTCACAGCTTATCCTGTGCTGACACTAATTTTCATACTTTTCTGCGTCTCTATATCATTTGCAGTCCACACAAATTAGATGTTTATTTTCAACAGTCAATGCAATTTCAGAAGTATAAAACATTTAAATTATACAGATGCTGTCAATCTCTAAATCTAATTACTGATTGACTGTAGGTTTGGAGAGAAAATATTTCCTCTTATGTAAAAGGAAGATATTTTACCTAAAAATCTCTTCAGCTCACCAGACTATTCCTCAGCTGCAAGTTGGAGAAAACCATCAATATCCAATCAGCATCAGCAGTTCTGTGGTAATGTTTTGACTTTGCTGTGATCTTATGAGATTTCACTAGAGTCAAACAAAATAGAAAAAAGGAGCACGAGCAGCAAATCTATGCACAAAGAATTTATTTACTTGCAAACAGTAAACATGTCGCACATTGGCGCTCTGAGTGAAGAAAAACAAACACGTTTGTCAAACAATATACAAAACGGTGAGAGGGAGAAATAACCCCCCGGGGTAAATACTGACAAAACAAGGAGACTAGCTAGTAGGAAAACAGGTATACGCGTTTCAGCTTACAGCCTTACTCATTACCTGACTAAAACACAGTGAGGTGAACTTAAAAATAGTAGCTAGTCATCCCATTGGTGGATGGGAACACTCCCCCCAAATAATCCTCCAATGGGTGTTGAATTACGTAGCCAACGACATCTGGGGACGCACAGGGTAACACACCAAATACAGCATACTGTGAATACACTTAGAACAGAATAAAAATACAATTGAAACAAGAAAGTAAGTGCTACATAATTACTAAACGATAATAAACGATAGGAGATAATAAGCTGTACCCGTACATCATATACAATTAAATTCCATAATTACAAAACAATTTCAGTGATAAAAGTGGAAGAAATGTGTTCAGTACAGCCGAGGGCAGAACAGATAGCTCCGGACCCAGCTGGACACACCTGTAGTGCTGGGACGCAGTTTCATAATGGCTGAAATGAAAACACAAATGATATAAGCATGGGATAACAATCATTTACATCTAACGACTAGCAACCAATATAAAGATTAATATTGCTGAGATATGTTCAGTTCGCTATGTGTACACATACTGGACCTTGATATATATCAATGGCAGCAATAGTACTATTGCTGCCATTGATATATATCAAGGTCCAGTATGTGTACACATAGCGAACTGAACATATCTCAGCAATATTAATCTTTATATTGGTTGCTAGTCGTTAGATGTAAATGATTGTTATCCCATGCTTATATCATTTGTGTTTTCATTTCAGCCATTATGAAACTGCGTCCCAGCACTACAGGTGTGTCCAGCTGGGTCCGGAGCTATCTGTTCTGCCCTCGGCTGTACTGAACACATTTCTTCCACTTTTATCACTGAAATTGTTTTGTAATTATGGAATTTAATTGTATATGATGTACGGGTACAGCTTATTATCTCCTATCGTTTTATTATCGTTTAGTAATTATGTAGCACTTACTTTCTTGTTTCAATTGTATTTTTATTCTGTTCTAAGTGTATTCACAGTATGCTGTATTTGGTGTGTTACCCTGTGCGTCCCCAGATGTCGTTGGCTACGTAATTCAACACCCATTGGAGGATTATTTGGGGGAGTGTTCCCATCCACCAATGGGATGACTAGCTACTATTTTTAAGTTCACCTCACTGTGTTTTAGTCAGGTAATGAGTAAGGCTGTAAGCTGAAACGCGTATACCTGTTTTCCTACTAGCTAGTCTCCTTGTTTTGTCAGTATTTACCCCGGGGGTTATTTCTCCCCTCTCACCGTTTTGTATATTGTTTGACAAACGTGTTTGTTTTTCTTCACTCAGAGCGCCAATGTGCGACATGTTTACTGTTTGCAAGTAAATAAATTCTTTGTGCATAGATTTGCTGCTCGTGCTCCTTTTTTCTATTTTGTTTGCACTAGCCTGGCCTTTAGTGTAGCACAGCAGCTAAGTATTGCACCATTGTCCTGACCGCATCGATACGCCCAACACCTGGGACGTTAATGAAAGGAGGAGTCATCCACTGCAGCCACCGGAGCTCACACAGGAGCTGGATACCAAGTGAATGAGACAGTCCATACACAGTAAAGAAACCGGATACATTGCCGAAACGGGCTGTCGCTCAGGTTCCAGTAGTACACAGGTATGGAGTGTGGACTGTGGCATCTTTATATATATGTATTAGTTATTTAAGGTGTTTGCACCTATAACCTCATACGTGGCATATAGCGGTGGCATATGATCCTTACCGTCCTAACTTGAGGTAGGGAAAACTCACAGGACCTGGTCACTTTCCACTATCAATACTGGACATTTCAATAAAACGCTTGCATTGCGTGGTGGGAGCTAGCTGATCAACACACTGCTCTCAGCTGATAGATATACGTCATCATTGTTACTCTCCACTCTAATTGACTTTCCCTTTTTGATATTTTCTATTTCACTAGAGTCCCCTTTGTTCGGAAACAGCAGACATGTATGGCTTTGCCATTGGTTTTGGGCAATTAGAAGGCGACTAATTGCAGCTGCGCACCATGCTTCTGAGATTCTCGGCCATGAAGGGGTTAATCAGGTAACTTGTAAAGTTCATTTTAGCTTCACTGTAGAGATTACTCTCCCACCCCCTGATCCCTCCCAAACAGCTCTCTTCCCTCCCTCACCCCCATCTTAGGTACTGGCAGACAGTCTGCATTTGTAGGGCATTTAAACTTTTTTTTCTTTGCTCTACCCGGATCCTTACAAACCGCTCTCTAACCTTTCCCCCTCTCACTAGTTGCCGCCATCTTAGTCATTGGCAGGTGTCTGACATACACACTTTATAGATTTTTAAATTTATTTTTATATAAATTATAAAAAATAATCATCTGTAGTGTAGCAATTCCCCTTCCCCCAACCGATTGCTAATATCCTCCTTCGGTCTCTCACAATTCATATTCCCTACTCGCTGTGATGCAAAACTCTAGTGACCTGGTATTTTCCTACCTATGCTCTTTCTCTGACTTCCCCTGTTGCCCCTTTCCTATTTCAGACCACTACCTGCTCACCTATAATCTTAATGTATCTGCTAAACTTACTTCTCCTTCTCGCCCACACACCTGTAGAAATCTGAACACTGTTGATCCACTTCAATTTTACAAACTAATTCAACATCTCTTCCCTCACACTTCCATTATAATCTTCCCTGATCTTGCTACAGCCCACTTTAACAAACTCTCTCCGCAGCACTAGACACTCTAGCTCCTCCTTAACTGTGCTAAATCCCACAATGTCAGTTACAGCCTTGGCACTCTCATCAAACACACTACTTATGAAGAATGCTCCATCACTGCTGAGCCTGTCTGCCTGACTCTTCTCTACTTTCAACTCTCTCCTCTCCCCACCTGCACCACCCCCTCTGTCTGTCTTTACTGCTCAAGACCTAGCAGACTACTTTTTAAACAAAACACTTATTACCATCTTAACACTAACCTGCAATATTCCAACTCCACCCAGTCACCCACTCTCTGAATCTTCCCTCCAGCAACCGAGAATGAAGTTTTTACTTACTATCTTCCGCACACCTCACTATCTACCCATTCAAACCTATCCCTTCCCAGCTAATTCCTTCCACCCTGAATCCAGCTCTTTCTAACATTTTTAACCTATCCCTTACTACTGGTTCATTCCCATCTTCTTTCAAACATGCAAAGGTTACTCCGTACTCACAAAACTCTCCCTTGATCCTAAATCTCCTGCAAAATAACGCCCCATATCACTGCTTCTACTAACATCAAAACTCCTGGAATAACTAGTTTACAACTGCCTAACCCTATTCCTGTCCTCCAACTCCTTGCTTTAACCCCTGCAATTTGACATATGCCCCCCCAACACTCAACTGAAACTGGCCTCACCAAGGTTACTTACGATCTTCTTTCTGGTAAAAGTATCGGTCACCCCTCTATAATTATCTTACTTGACCTATCAGCTACCTTCGGCACAATTGACCACCCCCTCCTCCTACAGACCCTCAGCTCTCTTGGTCTCTGTGACACTGATCTCTCTTGGATCCACTGTTATCTTTCTCCCAGGTCCTTTTCAGTGTCATTGGCAGGGGACTCCTCCTCTTCAATGCCTCTATCTGTTGGAATACCTCAAAGCTCTCCGTCCTGGGTTCTCTACACTTCTCTATTTATACTTCTTTACTGAGTAAACGTATCAACAGTTATGGCTTCAAAAATCACCTCTATGCTGAGGACAACCAGATCTACCTCTCCACCCCAGGCTCTCTCTCCTCCTCTGTCCTTTCTCACGTTAGCGACTGCTTATCTGGCATTTCTTCCTGGATGGTCTCTCACCACCTAAAGGTTAACACGTCCAATAATGAGCTCAATATAATCCCCCTCCCTCCTAGCTCTACCCCTTTTTCTGACTTTTCTATTACCGACGACAGCATCACTATTCCCTCCTGTGTCAGCACTGGATTGTAGTGTAGGCTAGATTTCAACATGGTGGCACCTATGACTAGAAGGAGGCAGAGAATAGTCTTTAATTATACTATGCGTATAAATTGTATTTAGCGTTTAATTTCCCTTTAATTATTTATGATATGAAGTATATTTCAAACTTATTGATCTCTTTATTGCATTAAGCAAAGTATTCTGTTAAGCTGTTTCCTATTCTGTGGTATTACAGTACATTAGTGTAAACTCATTTTTAAAGATGTATTCTTATACATTAAATAAATAAAATTGAAATACCTTATATACAATATTTCAATCCACAGGGAAAGCCTTAAAAGAGGAATTTGAACCAGAACTTACCTACAACGTAAAAACTATTTCTAAGATAAAACTGTTGTTTTGCTTATTTTAGAATTAAGTAGACCATCACACTTTCATACCCACATACTCACGCACACTTGCTTTCTCACACACTTACATGAACACACTCTTGTATACACACTCACACACTTACTTTCTTACACACACACATTTAATCTCTCACACACTCCCGTACACACACTTAATCACTCCCATACACACGCGCACTTACTCTCTCTCTCACACACACACACTTACTCTCTTGCACACTCCCATACACACATGCACACTTACTATTTCACACAGACTTACTCTCTCACACACCCCCATACACATGATGCACATGTACTTTCACACACATACTTACTATCTCACACACTTCCATACACTTACTCTCTCACACACACCTACATACACACACTTACTCTTGCACACATGCCTACTCTCTCACACACTACCATACACACACACACACACTTACTCACTCACACACTCACATGCACACACTCTTGTATACGCACACACACACACACACTTCCATACTATGTTTTGTGCTTTCATCCCTACTGGTAAATTAATTGCTATTTTAACTGGGAAGTGGATGTTTCTCATCTTAATACAGATTTTCCATGTTCTCAGGACCTCCCATTCCCAGTTTTTTGTTTAAAAAAATCATCCCATGGACTCATTCCCTTTCTTATTAGCCTAACTTTGAGTTCCAAATCTCTGCCACTGTCCTGTGCACTGAAGAGGCCACTAAATCTGCCACTGCATACACTGAAGTGTCAGTGCAGGAGTAGCCTAATTTATACTCCAGGTGCCTCCTAATTTCACACTCTAAATAAATAGTGCAAGAATCTACAGACCTGTAAAACACTTCTGGCAAAATTTAGGACATTTCACAGATCATCTGAAATCCGTGTCCCAAATTGCTTTTTAAAAAATTAGACTGCCCAAATTTGAGGCTGTCTCTAGTAAAATATAGACATCTGGTAAAAAATACATTTTGACACTGTTTTGTGTGTCTGTATGGGTGTGTTCTGACCTGAGAACAGTTGTACAGTGTATTTGCTTTTACAGAGTTGTCATCTTTCCAGTCAAGTTTCTGTAGGTTTGGAAGCCAATCCCCAGAGTTCATGTCATTGACCTTTTATGTCGTCAATTTATGGCCTTTACCAACAAACAACACATGAATACCACTTTAACAATAAAACCCAGCCCATCAAATAAAGACAAACAGACTTAGCGTTGATGCAAAATGGCAGCAGCTCCTTTATTCAATAAATAACTTTTATAAAACTTTAATAACTCCATAAATAACAGTGCAAATAATTGTAAACGCATTACACATAAAAACAGTGGTGCTAGTCCATTCTAATAGATTTGTAACCTATGGCCGTCAATCCATCCACTGGACCCAACCGTGCAAGTGATTGAGCCCGTCATCGATAATCAACATAAATCTCTAAGGAACTCCTTGCCCTTAGAGACCCACATCTTGCATTCCCCCCATGGGAATGCAAAAATACCATCACACTAACAAATTGGCCATAATCTCCTGGAAATTGTAAGGACTACCACTCCCGCCCAACGAACTGTGTCAATAACAGCAAGAAAAGACAAGAAAAAACACCAGTACAAAATAACAAAACAGGGACGGGTGGGTGGGAGATGCTTCTCAATAAACTTTTGTAAACAACTGCTGGCTTTCCCGCTCAGCCACCATCCTAAATAACCTCCCTAGCCACTCCTCTAACTCCACCTATTCCTAGGCCTCTTCCTCCTGCGGTCAAAGCTCTCTCCGGCTGAGCATTGCACTGCCCAGTTTGAAGATTTCCATGCTCAATATATTAGTTGTGAGTAGACTTGTAAAGCTCATGGTGGATTGGAGGAAGTACAAATGCTTGCTGCACAATTATTGTTAAAATGTTCTATTTCCCTCTGTCATCCACTGCCTTGAAGGGTAGAACAACTGACATAGCTATGGGAACAAAAGGGAGAGATCATTCATGTGAATATACTTCTTTCATTATTATATTCCGTACTATTAAGAGAAAATGTATTTATGCATATGGTGCACTGACAGGGGAGGACTGATCAACCAGGCAAATAGGACCTGGACCGAGGGCCCAGCATGTAGGGGGCCCACAAATGGCATCTCCATGGCTTCTGCTTAAGCTGGGGTTTTAGTGGGGACCCTGGCCCCATACCGGGGGGGGGGGCTTTTGCTTGGGGGACTTAGAGTGTGTGTGTGGGGGGGGGGGTCCTGTCAGGTGGTCTGACACTTTGAGGGCCATGCGGTCTGGTCCAGGAGGCTGGGGTCCCTGTCTCTGGCCCTTGACATTGGGGACCCTGGAGGTTGGATCGCCAGGTGGGGGCAGGGCAAGGATGCTACCATGTTAATTTGTATAAATTTTAATAAATTTGGGTCAGTGTGAGAAGGGGGGGCCTGATTGGTCTCAGTCCGCCCCTGTGCACTGATTTGTATGCAGAGTACTACATTGTACTGTATTTAGTTTTATTTAATTCATTGGTTTTCATAATTTCCCAAATAACTGGAAATGTTTGCTGCTCTGTATTGCCAGCATGTCTTTCCTTAGAGCCTTTATTTTACTTAAAGGAACAGTCTACTCCAAAATGTTTATAAAAAGATAGATAATCCTTTTATTACCCATTCCCCAGTTTTTCACAGCCAACACAGTTATATTAATACACTTTTTTGTATCTCTGTGATTACCTTGTATCTAAGCCTCTGCAGACTGCCCCCTTATCACATGGCTATTTATTTATTTATTATCTATTGACTTGCATTTTAGCCAATTAGTTCTGTGTCTTCACGGGAGAGAGCACAATGTTATCTATATGGCATGCATGAATTAGCAGTCTCTTGTTGTGAAAAGCTAATAAAAAAGCATGTGATAAGAGGCTGTCTGTAGTGTCTTAGAAACAGGCAGACATTTAGAGTTTTAAATGTTATAAAGTAGATTAATACAACAATGTTGGTTGTACAAAGCTGGGGAATGGGTAGTAAAGGCGTTGTCTATCTTTTAAAAAAAAAAATGATGTAGACTGTGTGTGTGTGATTTGCTTCTATTTCAAATTAATCCCTTTCTCATGGTATTCTTTGTTAACGAGATCTCTAGATAGGTAGGGGGCACATTTCTGGAGCAGTACATGACAGGAAACACCTACTGTTCTTGCAAATGTATAACATAGTTATAAAACTGCTGCCATATATTGCTCCAGTCACATGCACGCTCCTACACCTTCCTTTTTTAATTTTACATTATATCTGAGTCATGAAAGACATTTTTTGGGTTTTATGTCCCTTTAAAGAAGCATAGATTGTATAGGGAACCTGGATGCGGAGAAACCAACATCCTGCATCCAGTTATCAGTGTGCTGCGCTGCCAGCACCGAAAAGGCAGAATACTTAAAGGGACATGAAACCCAAATTTTGTGTTTCATGATTCAGATTGTGATTCAGCAAAGAATGCCAAAAGAACAAAACAAATTAGATAATAGAAGTAAATTGGAGAGTTGTTTAAAATGACAAGCTCTATCTGAATCATGAGAAGAAAAAAATGAGGGCTTTATATCCCATTAAGATTCTCCAGACCCACATCAGAGCTGCAGGCTCTGCCTATGTTTGTGTTTAGTGTTCAGGCCTCTGTGCTGTGGGCGGTTTGTGAGACTGTGCTGCTAGCAATGTCTGTGTGCTGTGGGCTCTGTTCTTTATCAGTGACTGTGTGTGTGTAGCTGTGTATATGTGTGGTGTGCGGCAGAGGTCCTGTGTGTTTGTTTTTCTGGTATCCTTGTGTGTGTTTCTATATTGGTTTATACCTGGGTGAATGCTGGAAAGTGAGGGTGGTGTATTGTACAAATAAAAATAAACACCTTGTGAGTAAAAACACAAACTTGAGAACAAAGTTCCAATATAAATCTGTGAATAAAAATAGTGTTGTATAATCACACACAGTAAATATGAACCAAAAATGAGGTGATGGGTTCAAGAGTCCTTTTATTCTGCACAATTTCCTCAATTCTCAAAAAAAAAAGCAATAACAAAGGATCATAGTGCACCAATGTAGTAAGGTGGGCAATCTCCTGTATATAGATACCGGTACTCACACTATGCAGAGCTAGCTCTAGGATTACAGCACTATATGGAATAC